>NW_020526280.1:0-160000 GCF_003368295.1 Carassius auratus | reverse complement strand
TAAGATCTGAAATTCATTGTACATTTGGATATTGTGACTGAGTAATCAAAGACGACTGATTAATCACCATGAACTTGGACATTTTGAGATTACTGGCATATGCTATGATACATTTAACATAAATATTTCTATTTTTATAATACAATACTTGTGTGTGTGTATATATATATATATGTGTGTGTGTGTGTGTGTGTGCCTTTAAGTCTTTAACTGAAATTAAAAGGAAAATAAGAAGCTCAAATGTGCTTGTGTGATGTGGGAGAACCAGTGAGGTCTGTTCTAGCACCTCACACACGTTAGAGCTTCTGTGTTTAGGGTAGTTGATGCACAATTTTGTAACAATCGCTCATTAATTTATTGTTTGATTTTAACTGTTGTCAGTCAGACTCTCGGAGATGTCGCTGTCATAACGTGTTGCGTCTTGCTTCAGATTTGACTAATAGACAGGCATTCTGATACTGCAAGCTTTATGCTTTCCAACCTTATCTCCACTTTTTTCCCTTTTATGTTGCAATTATTCTGCTTATTGTACATATAAAATACAAGAAGTTTATATCAGTATTTCCAATTTTCATAATTGTGACCACAGTCTGTTTACATTTTTTGTCTACCATTGTAACATGTTTACAACCACCATTGTCTTTATACAGTGTGCATATACATGAAACATTATGCCATAATGGATCATCATTAAAAATATTGAGTTAACTTTCTCAGTTGGTCACACCAGCACATATTTTTTTTCTGCTACAACAATGAATGCTTCTGAATAGTTTTTTCCATTTTTATAGTTTATATTTATATAGTAACACAAATCCGAAATCTCACTCTTTACCTTCTGCATGGGCAGAACTGGTACTCCATGCATATGTACTCTTTTTGAGATTCAGTTTTCATGATTTCATGATTAACATAGTTGCAAGCCTAATGTGAATGGATCAGTAATTTCTGAAATCAACCTACTGAATTTTATGGAACTGGACTGAGTACTGTGGAGAACTAACTGTACTTACATTATAGCTTTTACCATGGCTTATTATCCATGATTGCAAAAGTAGGCATCTGACATCTTAAAAAATGTGATGACCTGAGTTTGGCTAGATGTGTTGATGCAGACCACACAAATCCAGTTGTAGATGCTTAGAAATGTATTACCCGATAGTTTTGGTACTTAACCTCAACTCTGCACAAGCATTCCAGCCAGAGTAATTGCCTACTTGGCGGTCTGTAGATTTGTCTATTGTTTTGCTTGTGTACAGCTAGATGGATGAAGTCTCATTGCTGCATTGGCTTGACTTCAGTGAGTCCTGCAATGGCCAGCAGAGTTTCATTGTGTTTTACACAAACAGGAGACACAAGCACTCGATATGAGCTCTCACAGTGCACTTTGTCGTTAGATTAGAGAGAAAGAAAAGAAATCTGAGCTTAAGTGAGCCAATTGTAGAGTCCATTCCTCTCCTGCTGTGCATCTAAAAAAATACATTAGGCCAAATTAGCTGTGCCACTCTGATGTTTTTCAGATGAAAGCATTCGCTGAGCTAGAATGAGAAAAAAGCAGAGAGCGAGAGGTGCACATATGCTCTGATTTGCTCAATCCGTAATCAGCTTTCTGCTCCAAGCGAAGCATGTTCTGTGCAGTAAGGCTCTTCGTGACTAAAGAGTATTAGAACAAACTGAAGACTGTTGCATCAACCCATTGTATTCGTAATGCCTGTAGCTCCTTGACCAAAACACAGGTGTGGCCTGTAAAAGTCATGTTCACAGCACTGGGTCGAGCCCCAATGGCTAGGTTTACCTGCCAAGCAATTTTTAACAGAATGATCCTAGACTTGGAGCATTTTACTCTGTAGTGGCATTTCAAACCTTAGGCCAAGATGAAGCAGAAACGAATAAGCAAATATTTACTTTTCAGGTTGGGCGTAAATGCCATCAACCATTCAAATTACTTCATAAGACATCTCATAACTGATTGCTAACCTTTTTTTGTGATGGGCCTAAATCGCATAGGTGTGTTCTGACCACATTTTATCCACTTCTGCCTGATTTAGGCCTATTTGTTCATAAGTATGGTAATGTACTGGAATATTATTACTATTTAAAATAACTGTTAATTTGTAATGTATATTCAGATGTCATTTTTACCTGTGATAAAGCTAATTTTTTAGCAGTCATTCCAGTTTTAAGTGTCACAATGGTGAAAACATTTGTGCTGCTTAATATTTTTGTGGAAACATTTTTATTTTTATTTTTTGTATGTTGAATAAAAAGTTCAAATGAGTAGCATTTATTTGAAATCTACAACAGACTGCATATTTCAATTGATACTAAATGAGTAATTTATAGATGAGTTAAACATGGGGGAATAACTTGGATAGGCATGAAATGTTTAAAGAAATCTTACATCCAAAGAAGCCAAGTCATTTTTGAAGTCCTTGAGATGAAGAAAAGGTTGATTAGCTATAATTGACATCTTTGCACAATTTAAAATCAAGGTTCACCTGGTTTTTAAGTGTGTTTAACAATGAAATGGAGACAAGGTATAAGAGGCAGAGGCAACGGCTGAACAGGGCACGTGTGAAGGCGGACAAATGGGCGCTCTCTAAATTTGTTGTGTTTGATGTGCCGTCTTTGAAGTTCTAACTGAACAGGAACAGTGGGGAAAGAAAGATTACTTAGAACAAGTCCATCAATCACATGTGCTTTTATATGACAAAAAGCTTGTTGAAGCACAGGTATCAGATGTTAGTTTTAAGTGGAACTTGGATATTTCTAATGCATTACTCCGATATGTACTGTCTATATGGCCTTGCGACTTCCGCAAGTGTTTCTGAAAGTTCAGTCCGAGACTTTCTGTGGCTTCATAGGACTTTTAATCCATTGACCGTGGTGCCGGCTTTCTTGTGGGAAATGGTCTGCATTTGCATGGACTCTTCACTTCACATGTATGTATGGAAACGTACAGTATTGAAAGAGTCGGTGTCTAGCCTTGGTTTTTGCGTGGTGGATGTTTACACATTTAACTGCAGCCTTAGTAGTGCGTCATAGTTAACAGCAGGGGTGTGTGGTATGACCAAAATCATATATCACGCTATGAGTGTTATGACTTTAACTGTGCATATATATATATATATATATATGTATGTATATATTAGGGCCGGGACTTTAACGCGTTAATTGAGATTAATTAATTACACAAAAAATAACGCATTAATTAAGATTAATTAGTTACAGAAAAAAATTTGCCGCATTTTTTATAACTTATTTTTGCACCGCGGAACGTTTCCCACTGGATGAGTTTCGGCGGACCGATTATACTGAAGCACCAACTAGCGTTCGCATATCACCGCAGCACATGATCGAACCTCAAGTATCACCTCAACGCAAAACATATAGCAGCTAGCGTGGACTTTACACTTTATGTTGAACTATGTATTATTTTGTTGGTGCAACTTGCAGTTTATGTTGAACTCTTTATTGTTTTGGCCAAGGTTATTGAGAGTTGGACTTAGTATGTTATGGCCTCTGAAGCAACAGAGAGATGTTTTCTAATAGTCAGGGTTTCCAATGTTCTGAATGTAATTGACAGTATAGTGTATTACTTAAAAAAACACTTTACAGAAGGTTCCAGCACCTATAAGCTACCTGAATTTCTGAAATGTACTATTTCTAAATTGTTTCTAAATATGCTATTGCTACACTTAATGGCAAAAATTGCACTGGTCTGCTAGACTTGGTTGAACAAAAATAAACAATTTTGTTGCTTAAGCTTATGTATTCAGTCATTATTAAATGGTATACTATAAATCCATGTGAAAAAAATTACTTCGCACTGTTCTCAGATCAAATATTTATATGCAATTAAAATGCGATTAATTTCGATTAATTAATTACAAAGCCTCTAATTAATTTGATTATTTTTTTTAATCGAGTCCCGGCCCTAATAAATATATATATATATATATATATATATATATATATATATATATATGTATGTATAATATATATATCAACTTTTTCACGGTTCGGTTTGTTTCACGGTTTTATAGTCACGGTTTTCGGTACAATTCGGTATGTGCTATGTTTATAGAAAAACTATATTTTCTAATAAAAAAGTATATACTATCCAACTACAAGCAACAGCACAGATAAATACAGTAAAGATATAGAAGTTATAAAAGCTTTTTAATCAAGAGCAGTGAGTGATATCTTTGTTGTGTCTGTTCGATTAACATAAAGACTGTCACTTTAAGAGAATGCACTGATACAGTTTTTTTTTTATAAATGAAAAGTCCAGTATTGCTGTCGAAAAAGATGAGTCTTTAGATGTTTCTTGAAAATGAGCAAAGATTCAGCTGTACCAATTGAGATTGGGAGGTCATTCCACCAGCTGTATACCTCCCAAATTGGTATTTTTACATAATTTTTGTCTGAATTTGTCCATTTAAACAATACTCAGAGAGAGCTTAATATTTGCGCATGTTCTGAGGCGCGGGTTTGCGCGCTTCGGATGAGCGAATGCACAATTCTTTTCACTGCGCGCGCGAGCTTGCGTCCTCTAGCTTTTAAATGTTTGAACTGAGCTTAAATTAGTTTAGTTTAAATACATATTAATGTGTGCTGTTCAGGTCATACCACCCGGGATGATGATGGAATATATGACTGCTCATATTCTAGCATAAGTCATTCATATTGATCAAGAGTGAATGGTTTGTCCTGGGGTTTTTTTTCTCATCGCTGTTGTAATGTGTGGGATGAACCCTGTTTGTTTTACTTAAATCATATTACAGATTAATTTAAGTTGAACCGCGGTCCCAGTGCGCGTCGAACCTTGTGTGGTGAACCGAACGGTTCTGGGATTTTTTTCAGCGAACCATGCCACCCCTAGTAGTCATTCATGGTAATGTCATAGTTTTGGATTATCAGGTGAATTAAGTACTTAATTTCATTAAATTTATTGGAAATTGGACATAAAGTTAGGTTTTAAGTTTTTATCGTGTCTCTTGCATCGTGTCTCTTGGGTCCAATAGGTCGATGGTTTAGCAACAGTTTCACCAACTGATGCATTTATACAACCATACTGCCCAAAAATCATATGCAAAATACATTGATGGGTTTTAATAATAATAAAAAAAAGCTAAAATGTCACTTTGGAGTTGCTTTGCAATAAAGCTTCTTCCTCTAGAAATTGTAATGCAGAGTTTATTATTGTATTTGTAAGTGTTGGTTAAATTTCTCTGGGCTCCTGATGGTAGATTTGTTTACGCTGTGCAAATACAGTCCAACAGAATAACTGACATATTGTATACATTCTGTCTCTTTGTTCCTGTAGCATCAAGCACTTTTTGAAGTCTTAGAGCTGTGTATGCATGCAGAAACTGTGACGTGATTGCCATCGAATCTGCTTGTGGCTTGTACGAAGACAAATTTCTGGTGCTTATAGACCCTACTGACACAGTTTTGTATTACACACGGCTAATGAAAGCCATTCTGATTGCATTGCATTTAATTTGGGGTTCCATCTGTGTGATGTGAAGACCAGCTTTGTTTTTGTTGTTTCACAGTAAAAGCCAGCAGCTGATAGAACGCTGCCACAAATCACAAGCCATGTGATCATTGTAGTAGTAACTCTCTGATCTCATTCTTCCTGACTCATCTTGTGTAATGTGACAGGTCTTGGGCACACCCATACCTGACGGTAACTGATCCCTGCTGTTAACTCATTCCTTTGGGGTTTTATAACTCCAGAGAGGAAAATAAAAGAAGAATGACGTCCTTAGATGTGGTGCCAGTTTTTCTCCCTATTATAAAGCATCCCTGCCACCCCCTTGCGGTTTTCCATGATCAAAGATGATCCTTTTCAAACTTGTAGAGTCCACTAAACATATGACAAACAAATCAAAGTTAAGGTGGATCCCTTTATGCTTTGCTGTCTGCGGCTTGAACATCAAACACCAAGCAGGTATCTCAGGAGCCAGTTGAGTACTTCTCTGTTTGTGTTTACTTGTGACTGGGGTGAGATTTACTTTGAGACCAGAATGACAGGCCAGGGAATCAGCGGATGTAGCTTTTAGCCTTTGGTTCCTTTGAGTATTTCCTGAAGTCACATTGCAATTTTGTGGTTTCTTATTTCAGTGTAACCTTGTTTGGAAACTGTCAGGAATGCTGTAAAAACCCAGAATCCCCTAGCAATGGCCAGCCAAAGATGATACTGCATTCTGCCAAGGGACACAATGTTCTGTTGTAGGGCTGTAGCTATCGAATATTTTAGTAATCGAGTATTCTACCAATCCATCATGCTGGTAAATGCATGGATCATCACCAACTTGCTCATGGATCATTGGAAGAAATCACTCTTTCAGGACGTTTTGATACCATAATAATGAGAGCGCCCACTCCTTTGGTTGAAAAGCTGCCCCATACATAGATGGTCTCGGCATGCTTCACTGTTGGCACAACCTAGGACTCATGGTAGTGTTCACCTTTTCTTCTGCGAACAATTGATTTTTTTGATGTCAGAAGGGAGCTTCATGAGAGAAAATAACTTTGCAACAGTCTTCTGCTGTCCAGTCCTTGTACTTCCTGCAGAATTATAGTCTGCCCCTGGAGAGAAGTGGCTTCTTTGCTGCCCTTATTAACACCAGGCGGTTGTCTTGGCCTCAATGTGCTCTGCACTGCTGGTGACACAATTCCATAGCTGACTTCTCAGGAGGAGATGTTCCTGGCGCTTGCTGGACACTCTGGGATGTCCTCTCTCCCTAGAGTTATTGATAATCCAGTAAATGGTTCCTTCATGTGCAATATTCTTTGTAGCAATTTCATTGTTCATGTGGCCATTTTCATTCAAAGGGATGATGGCTGCACGTGTTAATTTGGATCTAACCATTGCTAAAAAGAATGCAATGATTGGAAGTGCTTCTTCCTTCATTTTATAACAATCAGTCTGCTCTTATAATCTAATTAGTATTATAGTGATTTTACCTGACTAGTACTCACTTTCACATGTGCTGCTGATATGAATAGTCAATTAATATTAGCTGGTCATTTTGTGTCAGGATCAAAAAATAGTGAAATTTCCTTTTTTGTGTGTGTGTGTTTTTTTTTTTTTTTTTTTTTTTTTTGGCCAATTAAGCTTTAAGAAAATATTTAAAATGCATCTGATCACTCTACACAATCTAGAAACAATGTGAAAGAACACAACAGCTTAAGCAGCATATATATGTATCTCCTTAAAAAGTGGGCCGTGGCTTGATGACCATGGGAAAATGTGGGTCCCATGGCCAAACCAGTTGAGAACAACTGCTCTATAATGTCTTAATCTGCTGTTGTAATTCTGTAGCTTTGAGGTCAGCTTAAGTAGAGTTTCATGGTTGTTCTGTTGATTGCAATAAAAACTTTACACTGAATTCATCTTAATTGGATAATTGGATCCAAAGAGGCTTTTCCCCCAAACTGAAGGTTAGAAATCAGCTGTCGGGTGAAGGGACCACAGCAAAGAAAACACTACTTGTGCAGAATCTTGCCATCAAGGACATTTTTCCCACTGCTTTTTTTTTTCTTGAGAAGTGTCAAGTCAGTGTTGTTTTTGTAAATCCTGTCCTGGTATTTCAGTGGTGGTTTTGGTTCATATCTCCTGTTGGGATAGACTTGTGTGAGTGTGCGGTGGTTTGTCAGAAGATGGCATGCGTCTGACAAGCTGAAGCAAAGCACACCTAGTTCCTTGACCCCTTCTCTATGCCTCACCTCACTTTCTGTGCCTGCCTTTTTTAGGGATGTGTTTGTCAAATAGTGGGTGGGTTGTCTGAACGACTAGTCAACTAGACAGGCTTAAGAAACCTTGCATAATTGCATAGATTTAGTTTGGACAATAGCAGAAAGAGTATTAATAATCTCGTCTCTTGAACAAGTTTAAGGTCTGAGCAGAATGGAACCTGAGTGTAATTATACTGCATTATTTAATCTTTTTAATAGCCCTATCCCAGCACAGTAGCTTAAATGTAGTTTTTGAACATTTTTTGTAATGACGTTAATCGTCTCAAACATTTAAATGTATTCATAGTTAAATCTGAGCTTTCCATGTTGAAATGATCTTGGAAATTCCCTGCTGATATATAATGGCCTAAACCTTCAGGAGGTTCTGCACCTTCTACTTCATATGAGGAGCTCTCGAGAGATATTCAGATGCAGATTTAAAAGCATGACTTTGTGAAGCGGCGTATCAAATCACCCCTTTGAAGTAATTTATAGCTCTGTAAAACATTAATTCATCCCGTGTTCTTCGTTTGATCAGGGTTGTACAAGTGCTCCAACATCTCTGTCTCTGCTTCATGTAATAATGTTAATAGTAATAGTTCTCACACGATCGCTGATTTGATTAAAAAGAGGATTTACGTTGGCTTGTCATTGTGTTTTTGTACCAATTCTGACTGATTTGCTGTTCTCTAATGAGGCCTGCTATGAAATTTTGATGCTTAATCTATAAAGAAAACGTCCTGGTTCAGAGACGACCTTAACAAGAACAGCACCCATCACAAGGCAGCCAAGTAATCACATCTCCATATCTGACAGCACAGAATGTTTTTTTTGTTTTGTTTTTTTACATATGTTTTCCTGTAGATACGAGAACTGAAGGCCTGCACTATCCCACAATGCTTCTTGTTCTGACTGCAGGCATCTCACCTTTAATCATGTGTGACATAGACAGAAGAGTGATTGTAGTTTCTATGCATTTTTTAAATCCATATTTGAATGCATAGGGTGGCTGCTTCAGAAGCAATGTAGTGTAACCGATTCAGAACAAGAGAGAAAATTGGAGGGAAATATTGGAACATAAAACTTGATATCTGGAAGGAATGAATATCTTTGTGTTTTGATGACTGTCATTAAAATCTAACATTGATGTAGTCTACAAATTGATTTGTGTATTGTATTTACCCTTACAGAAACCGATCTTCTATATCTGAATGAATTTTGGTTGCCAGTGAACACTTGCTTAGTAACTCCTTTTAATAGATGAAGTGTGTGACCATGAACGCTTGGTTTATATATTTGTAATATATAAATGTTTGTAATTATATTATCTTTATCCACTACAATTCACTATTTTTTATATCTATCTCATGTTAACTGGCAGCATCTTTCAAATCTTAATTTGGGCCAAAAAGTTTTGAATCGTAAATTCTCCCTCTCTGGACATCTGTTTAAGCTCTGGCATTCTCAATCTGTATCTCAGGACCTGTGTTACCATCGTTCTTCACATCAGGGGTCCCGCGCTGCCATGTAGAACCTCTGGAGGAGCTATAAGTTGAAACCAGATGCCCCTTAAGACATCACACCTGCCTGTCTCGTTTTGAAGCACCCCGTCCTGAAGTTTTATCTGTTGTCCCATGAGATACAGTGACAGATGATACATTTTCAAACGGGTTGCAAATTCCTCCAGCATGACGGCATTGTGGTCTGTAGTTTTACTGCCGTTGCATCCTCACAGCAAGACCGGCTGGCATAAGAGCAGCACTTTAAAGACATCCCCTTCTTCCTTTTTAGCTTTGTCTTTGACATTTTAGTGTATGCTAAGACTGCCAAATGTTAATGACTGCTCTGGTAAGATTGCCCAGAAAGTGCCCATGGTGTTCGTTTAGGGGTTCATACTGTACTGGATCAGTTATTTATGAATCTTTTATTCCTGTCGGTAATCACATTGGTTCCACTGTACAATGTGACCGGCTCCTTGAAAGTGCATTCTTGCCATCATGGCGAATGACTGCTCGAAGCGAGACCACCTTTTTCGGAGGTGAAAACGTGTCTAAGGATTGGATTAACACCAAGGTGATCCCCCTATTTAATAGATGCTTAAATTGAGAGCCTGTTTAACACTTCTTCCTTAACAATAGGGATGAGTCACCTCCGCTTTCATTTCTGCCGTAAGCTTTGAATCCATTGGGGAGTGTGGCATGAAAAGACAGACTCTTAATCAGTGGGCAATCTCTGATCAGATGGCACAGTGGCACACAGGCTGTTCAATGGCCTATTTCACGGGGTTCAGGATAAGAATTAATATTTAAATAGAGGCAGGCGTTTAATAGTTAATTTTCCCTGGTCTCTGCAATCTGCATGGTGTTAGTCCATGTCAAACTGTACAATATGGGGTATTACGCTTCAGGCTCCATATAGACTCAAGTGCTGAAGCTGATGCATTGTTTTAATAAATGTCAGCCACAAAACATGTTATTTGCACAGAAAATTGTATTTTGTAATTTGTTCACCAGTTGGGTTGGGTTTCATTTTCTTTTGCATATTAAAAATAGAGAAGCGTATTAGGAATATTTCTTTTTTTTTTTTCGGCATTAGCAGCAACCAGGCTGTTTACGGCATTGGTCTACTGCAATTTGATGAAGTCTGAAGGTTGCACATAATTTTTGACCTTGCACTTCTTTCCTTCTGGGAAGAAACACTCATTACTAAGCTTATCCCCAAAAAGTTGCCACTTATTTTCATGATATTGACATTATTGGAATTCAAGTAATATTAAATTTAGATGTTAATATATAGCTTATAAATATTCATGTAATTTAAAATGTATAATATTTATTGTTTTCAAATTTGTATTATTTTTTATTTATATAAATATTATATGAATGCATAGCTTTAAATATATAATAGATTTGATTAAAGTTGAACCACTGTTTGTTTTAAATGCTAATTGAATTTGGGCATCACAACATTTGTATTTTCACAGATATAATGGTGCTTATGTGTCGTGCATAACTAGACATTATTTGTGAAGCCCTAAATAACTTATGATAATCATCCAAACCCCTTTTGCTTTTCAGAAATGACTTTTTTTTCTCCCCAAGAAGCCAAGAATAATGTGTACTGCATCGTTTATTGTGGATTGAGGAAAGTGTTTCATGGGTTAGGGGTTGCAGATGCCAAATGAATGCCATGTCACGGCGATACGATTTCTATGAGGTCTTCAGAATCACAGTTTTTCTTTTGGAGGGGGTAATCTGCTCTACCAGTGTCAGTTGGTGGTCAGGCCAAAAAAAAAAAAAATCCTTTTTATTTATTTTTTTTTTATTTTTTTTTTGTGGCTTGTATTGTGCAATAACTGTTGCCTTTCACCTTCAGGCATGCTACATTTATACAGCGTTAGTCCTGCATTCTGATGAAGTGCTAGTCATAGTGGGTTTTGTTGTCTTGAGCAATGGACAATTTGTGATCTTTTGGTCAGCCTTGGGCTACCTTATATTTATTCAGACTTTCAAGCATTTGTGGGTTCATTGGTTCTCTTGTGGTTTGTCTTTTCTCAGGTCCTTGTGTTTGTGGTTTAGGTATTTTTCCCATGTGAGACTTGTTTGCATGTCTGTGAAGCTTCATTGACTTTGCATGTCACCAGCCACACAGGTAGAGTCAAAACCAGACGGATCTTGACAAAGGAAAGACAACAAACCTTCCCCAGGGGATTCACTTCTTGAGGTGGAGCCATACATCGTCGGCACGTTTGATCAAAGGGGATTCACACAGCGTTGGCACCCTCGCACGCGAGATGTCTCACCCAGCTCTCATCACTTCATCATCTTTTTATTTATTACAGTGATCTCTGAAGAGTACACATCAACACAACAGAAGAGCTTGGCAGGCGGTTTATGTTCATGTTAGCAGAGGTTACAGGTCTAGACATGGCGCTGCTATTGCACAGTCTTTGTTGACCAATTAATCAGCATTCAGTGGATTTCAGTAAATCAGGGGAAACTCCAACGTAAGGCAATTCTCTGTTGACTAGGAATACCACAAATGCGGAGGCAGATCTGGTTCCTTGGGCAATTCTGTCCATTAGCAACTTGTACTTCATAATAAGGAGAGAGGTTTGATCATCCTTGATCAACCAGAATGTTGCGTGATGCACTTTTGAGGTTAATGTTCATGAATGCTGTATGTCGTAATTACATTTTAAGGCTTGAATAAACTACATAACTTTTTAACAGATTTTTAAAACTGAAGGCATCATACATTTGCTGACTTTGTAAATGGCTATAGAGGAAAAGCTTTGTATCATACATTAAACGACTGAGGATCACACACTATTATATTTTGAAGTTGTTCTGAATACAGCAAACTAAAAGAAAATGTATATGCTCTTGATGGAATTACATTCTGATACTTAAATAAATGTCAGACTCAAGATATGTTGACTCAGTCTGCCCAAAATCTGCAGACTGGCTCTGACTATCGGCAAGTTGTTGACTTTGGGTTTTTTTTTGGTTTAAAGATTGCATCAAGTAAGAAAATCATACTGCCGTCAAACCCCTCTGAAACCAAAGTCTTTGTTTGCTGGTTTACAGGTTTTGGATGTTGAAAACCATTGAAAACATGGAAGAAGAGCAGGTATTAGACATGACCAAATTATCTGCTGCTATTTTTGGGATTTCCATTTGGTGCCAATGTTTTTGCTTAGAACAAAATGATTTAAAAAATAGGTGTTTCATTTGTAGCCCATATGCTGGTCCGAGCACCTAAACAACACCCTAATTTAATGTAATAGTGCGTAGCAGAAAAATAGGAGGATATTTGAAATTAAGGGTAGTGACTTCTATCATTTTAGGAATAATGTGTTATCTTAGCAGCAATTTTTCTTGTTTACCTCACAGGAGCATTTATATGATTTGAGTACACTAGAGTTCTTGGTGTGAGAGGTTTATCAATTAAGAAATCTCTGCCTGTTTTTAAAAGAGTTATCCAGTGTTAGCAGGTTAAAACTAGATGTTTACTAAGTCTACCTTTCTTTGCTTCAAATTGAAGGTAGCAGCTAACAGCAATAGGAACACTTTGAGTATTGAGATGCATAACTATTTAACAAAAGCAGCCCTGTCAGCACCATACTCACAAGCTTGTGTTGAATGCTAATTTTTACTTGCAATATTTGGTTGCGTGCAGAGCACTGCCAATGCCAGAGTGAAGACTGCACCTCGCTTTGTTGGCAAAACCTGGGATTTATGCGATCAGAACAACTTGGATTTTTTTTCTTCTACTTTAATAGGAACACATTTCGTCATAGAAGTTATTAAACAGCTATACAATTGACCTGCCATACTTAAACTGAACTTGTGCAATATTTGTCTTGATTTATAATAACTTGTCCAAATGTCACCGTGGCATTAGTGTGCATTGCAGAATTTGATTTGTTTGGTCTGGAAACCTTATTGGAAAAAAAAAAAAATACCTTTAAGAGTATTGCATTTGTTCTTTGTTAATGACTTTTTATTGCACTTAATGTGTAGCCAAGTCTTCTCTATCAGCATTTTAAAGAGCTGTTTCGTGATGAGCTATTTCAGATTAGTCTCTTCTTGAATTCCAAGATGACAGACAACGTACAGTTAGTCATAATTACACACTTTGTCACAGTTACTGGATTGTTGTTTGGCACATTTTTTTTTTTTTTTTACAAAAGCAAGCTTTTTAACTAACAGTAGCTCTAAACATAAAGGAGTGGCCAAACCAGTGAATTATCCTGCTTCAAACACCACTTGAATCATTTTAAAGGTTATGTGTCCATTTAACCCATTTTAAGAGTTTGCAAATGCACATTCTTAGGCTTTTAGGGCCCTAAGAAATCTGTTTTATTTTTTCCCAAATTCAGTTTTTTCAGTTAAAAATTTTCTCCACACCTTTTTCATGGTTAAATTAAATTGTATTAATCAAAAAGCATGTCTAATTAATTTAACGTATACATTTTCACATCAATTCATTACAAGTGTAACAAAAATTAAGTTTAGGGCCCTATGAATCGCTTTTTTTCCTTCACCAGCATGTCTAATTATTTAAATGCATAAAAAACAACTTAATTTATTCATGAACTAAAAGCATACTTTCCTGGAGTTTTGAGAGTGAAACTGATATTTTTTTGACGATGACATCATCAGCCCATATCTCGCCCATAGTCAGACATCGCTACATCACACAACAGCAACCAAAACATGAACAAAGACTGAACAATTGTCTTTTTATTAGCTAATGTTAACACAGCTTAATAAACGTATTGTTCAATGTTTGTTTGCATACCGCGCGCAAGGTTTATGAGCATAGACCAAGTCTCCGTTTTTAGTGTATCTCTGTGGCAGAATTACAATGCCACATATTGGTCTGGCATTTATACGATATCATTTTGTGGTTTCGTGTGGACGCAGCTATTTCTTAAGATGAGTAAAAAGATCAGATAGAGAAAGCTCTGGCTTTGTGTGGACGTAGACTAAAGTCTGCAGGTCTTCGGCCCCCCAGAATTGATTTTGACACCCCTGTTCTATGTGGACTGTGTATGTTACTCAATTGTTTTCTTATCTAGAAATCTGAAAGGAAATCCCCTCTAGAAGATTCTTTCATCTCCTGCTTCTTTTTTCAGCTCTTAGTTAACTTCAGCATGTGCTAATTCCTTCCTGTGATCTTTGCAGATGTGACTTCACGAAGCTTCTTTAGGATTAAAGCTTGAAAGTGAGCAGGATCGACTTCATCTCACTGTGTTTGGTAGGGTTTTTTCCAGCTACATTTAAAATGCAGATGTATATGCCCTCTTTGTATGATCAATTGCCTGTTGCATTTTTCAGTTTCCTGTATTTTTCATTTGAAGTTAAGACCGTGTTCTTGTATTTATCATCTTTTTTGCCTCTTTTCACAGATGGCACCTATGAACTTTATCTTTTACCATATTTTCCTTTTCATATTATATATTTAAGAATTAATTTAGCAACTTTTTTTTTGTTTAATTCTTTGAAATCCTTCCACTGGTTTCTTCTTTCCAAAGAGGAGAGGCTTTAGAGTGTCGAACCATTTCTTTTATTTGCTTGTTTTGAAGGGTTTTCTGTCTTTTATCTGTTGTTTCGCTTAATCCAGGAAAGACAAAAGCACTAAACAGCCAGCTGTCGTTTGTTTCAGGACACTGCTCTCATTACAGGCAGGTGATGAAAGCGATTTCTGTTTTTCCATCCATCTAGGGGATTGGCCGTGCTGTGCTTTCTCTTCACATCTCCTGAATCTTCCCCCTGGCATTTCTTCAATATGTTCCTCTTTGATTTCATGACACTGGCACCCTCAGAAAATAAAAGCCTGTTTGATGAATATTAGATCATTACATCAGATTACAGGAGATGCAAGGGCTACAAGGCTGGAATCAAAGTCCAGGTTTCTAGTTTGCATTGACTGGCTAACCATTGGAAGAGGAAGCAACTGTATATAAAGTCTCTTTTGAGGCCTGTTCTGCAACACACCAAACTGATTCTTTGAGATTATGATGCCTGATCTGCTTATGATTTGGTGGTCATATCCTGTGTGTGGTTGAGCTTTAGAGGTTTATGGAGCATGAATTCCTGTCCCTTAACCACCAGACCTATTCATTGAGCCCTAAAATAAGCATCAAAGGTGGTTAACCACAGGACGTGTGGAAGAGTTTAGCATTTCCTATTTGAATCCATTGTCACTTTATATGATGTCATAAAGGATCTGGCTGCTGTTTTTCTATAATATATTCTATCAATATTCCACTGATATTTTTTCTTGGCTTTTTTATTCTTACTGTCCACTGTCATATAGCTGGATTTGTTTCCTTTCATCGTTCCATAGCGAAGTGTCTTTCTGTCATTCCTGCTAATCAGCTTTCGCTCTGACAGGAGCCATTTTGCTTCTTTTAATGGTGACAGATGGTTGACGACTTACTCAGAGGACCTGACAGCAGAGCTATCAGCCTGACATTGCTTTCGACAAGCCTGACTTAAGGACGAAAAGAAGAGCCGAAAGGGTCTCGAGGGCCGAAGGCATGAAGGCAGAGCGGACAGAGGTTGACAGGGACACTTTGCATGTAGTCAAGCTCTTCAAAACCATATATTAGCTTGGATGGCACTGTTCTTCAGACATGAATAATTCAAACACTTCTCCAGTGGTTCATTGATGGTTCCAGGATTGGTCAGAAGAGATGAGCGCCTTTTCTCTCTTCTTTCCTTTTCTTTCTTTTTTTTCTGAGGCCCCATTAAAACAAGACTTGCATCTTTAACTCAATACATACCCCATCTGTCAGAAGCCTTCGGGCTAATAACAGGGTTGGTTTCCATGGATGCTGCTGCTCAGCACCCTGTCATAATGGGTTTGAAAAACCACAATTAGTGTCTGCTTTGTAATTACCAACTTAAATGTTGGAAAGGATGGTGATCAAATCCAAGTATGCTGAGCTAGAGCCCTTCAGACAATCTTCCATGTCTAGACCTCCAGTTTCTTGGATATTTACTTGGTGCAGAGCAGTTTTGACAGAATACATATGTTCTTCTCTCATTATTTGGTCTTCAACGTGTTCTTGTCTTCTTGCAATGTCTACATGCATTAAATCAGCTGTCAAACTATCCCAGCAAATTCTAGTGCAACCAGTAAATTCAGTGTGCTGGAAAGTTCTTGGAAAGTTTTTAAAAATGTATATAAATATTGGCTTGTTGGTATCCCTATTGATTGACTGAGCCTTAATTCACTTTAACATTTGAAATCATTGTTTTTGTTTTGTTTTTTTAGCATAGTTTTTAATTTTTTTGTAGATTTTTTGACTAATTAGAATGGAATTTCAATAGCAGCCACTTTTCACCATAATTTTAATATCTGGGCATCCTCTTTGGACACCTTCACTAGTGATGCTTTTAGAAGTATAAAACTAGTTCAGCTCTAATCAATAGATGTTCTTGCTTGTCAGCTTCATCTACCTTTCCTGGTGTCCTATCCATTGCTTGCAGGCAGTGTAGCGATGTGAAAAGGAGTCTAATTATGGAATGCAAACACTGTTTGGGGTCTTGGTGTTGATGGCAGCCTGCGGTTTCACAGAAAGATAGATGCAGTTGCAGTAGAAAAAGCAGATCTCATGACCCGTGTCCAGACATGTCTATGCGCTTTCCGCAAACTGCTGATAAGGACAAAAAATAATAAAACGGGCAGACAAGACATTGAAAAGGGTTTCTACAGGTGAAATAGCACTAGGTGTGTAAGCTTTGCGTGTTATGCCTGAATATTTGTCTCACACAAAAACCTTTCTTTCTTGAAATCTGACATGCTTTCTTCATGGTTCATCTAGATGGAGAGAGTGCTGACATGAGCATTTTGATAAGAAAACCACTTCTTTAAGATGTCCATTTGTGAGGTGGCTTAATGAGGAATGTTTAACCTTATGTCTTATTTTGAGGCGGAATGTTGAAATTCAAGCAAACTGTGTCCATCTGAGGTGAGCCAGCCCAGGGAACTAAACTTAGACATCTATTGGAAAAATGTTTGGAGGAAAAGTGCATTTTCAAGTTTTTGATAGTTACAAATTCAGCATGATGAAATTGGGGTGGTAGGGATCGGAGTTTAACCTCAATGAAGACATAAACTGTATGTAAACAAATTTTATGTGAGCATTTAAGGGCCGTGCATTTGAAAGGCCACATTTCTCATGAGGCTTGTGCTTCCACAGCTGGAGGCACCAGTCATAAACTAAACACACACTCATGCATTCTTGCATACACACATGCTTACTTGACGTCCTCGCAGATGCTGATATTAAACAACTCTGTTGCACAAACTTAATGGTTCATGGGCTTAATGGTAGTCTGGAAATGTCAATGTTTAATCTTAACCAATGTATCACCGTTAAACCAGACATATGGCTAAAGTGAAACAAGGCCATTTGAAGCTTTGAGTACATTTGTGTCCTCAGAAAAAAAATAATTGTATGACTCAAATCTGTCTTTAAGTTTGCCAGAGACTTAAACCGAGCTTTGATTATCAGGTTCGTGATTAATGAGGCTTCTCTGTAGAAATCTCTGTTCATAAACATGCCTACGCATGGCTGTTACTTTAGGGAAGTTTCTTCATTTAACATTGTGAACGAAGTGCATGGTGTAGCTCTTTAATCTTGCACCAATCACCAGATCACTAAAATGTTTAGATCAGTTATTTTGATTATTCCATACGTGCCAGATCTTTTGAAGAAAGGCTTGTTTTGGCTTGCTTGTGAATGACTTGATTAACTTATAATTGCCTCATTTTCTTTCAGGTGGGTCTTGTTGTTTTTGTTGTAACACAAAATACATGACCAATAATGAAACCGTTTAATTTCCAATCCATCACAGTTGTTTTATTTTACCGCAACCAGTACTGTCAGCCGTTTGAACTCTTTCTTTGTAACTTGAAGCCCTGTCGCAATAGGAGGCACTGTGGTATGGGATCACGACAGCAAACAAAAGGCTCACCTTAGTGATGATCTAGGTCATGTGAACTGACATCGGGCCAAAGATGAGGAACTAGCCCGTCTTTCCCACAGGAGGTTCTTAGCTTCGCGAACCACCGGCTTAGCCTCCGTCTCCAACTCCCAACCGACCTAGACAGCGCTCATCCATCTTATGTCATTGCCATGAAATACCTTTTAATGTTGTCGTAATAACTGGAACAAACGTTACGAAAACATCTGCAAATGGAACCAAACCAAGATGCTTTGGAAAAAGAAGGGCTGTGTGTGTAGAGTTCAGTTAAACTGATGATGCAAAGAATTCCGTATGTTTTCTTCTTCAGGACAGTATCCCTTAACATTCCCAGCCTCCCTGTCTTCTCTGGTGCCCGCTGGCAAAAGAACTAAATACATTGATTTGCACTGAGGCAGCGTTAGTGTAGAGCAGAACATTTGTAATTGGCTGATTAGCATGTGGACAGTTTAGCACTCAACTCTGCTTTACACGGGCCATTAATCAAGCCTGTCGCTGTGCCAGCTGACTTGCTGCCAGGATCCTTGCATTGCTCCAAGCTGGAGGGGCCAAATGATCACAGCTCGGATACCAGGCTGGGATAAAAGCACCGACATCCTGGCTCTTGTGGAAATAGCAGAGAGTAGGGATATTGACCAGTGTTTCTTATCTAATGGAGTGTACAGTCAAAGAAAAAACATCAACAACAAAAAACATAATTCTAAATACTTTTCTGTTGCGAGGCTTGAATTTTGATATATGTGCATGGAAGCTGTTGACACTTCTGTCAGATGCAGTTTAAATAAAGCCTGTCTGTTAAAAACGCACTGTCCCAATTCAACATTCTGTTGTCAGACTTAATGTCAGTGTCATTATTCTGTCATTTATTTTCATAACTTGTTACAAAATTCAAAGTCTCTCACCTTAGAAAAATAACTATCCTGTTCTGTCAGGCGTTTTACTGTGCTTGTAGCATGCACTCTTTAATTTCAAGCACACATGCGGCTGTATATGATTTCTCTAAAGCGCAAAATAATCTTAGAGCATGCAATGTATGAAATAAAAGTAAAGTACCGATAAATTCTAAAAAGTGGGTCTTGGCTTGATGAGCATGGGAAAATATATGTCCCATGGCCAAACCAGTTGAGAATCACTGACCTAGACTTAAATGGACTCTGAAGTATCTAAATCTAGATGGAACTCAGACAACAATCAGGATACATGCATCAGAAACGTTTTGGTTCAATGCTAAATTGGAAGAAATTTTTCAATGAAAATAGGTAATACTTACTTTACGGATAGTTGAGGACACCCGCGTCTGGGTGTAGGCTAACAGGTTAATACATTTCTTATTCTGATGATTAATCTGCGCACTCTATAAAAAACAAAAAGGGGGGATGCACAGTATCCAAGCACAATATCTGGCGATGTTGGTATCCCTCAGTTTTAGATAATGAATTTACATGCTTGTTTCCCCTACTTTCACATTTTATATTACATTTTAACGTCACTTAATACTCTCTATATAATAACACTAACAATTTCCTGACCCTGGTGAATGTATTTATTTTTTGCAGATATCAAACTGAAAATCTGTCTTTATAATTTAAATTATAATTCTGACATCTTGTGTACTCAAGCAATTGTTCACCGTTTTGCAGTAAAGTCATTCTTCACCGAAGCATCATGAACATCCCTGCCTATAGGATTAATTAGTTTACATCATTTCTACAGATGTGTCAGGAATGTAAGATGCAACTGAGACTGTGCAGCTGTCTCTAAAATAATTGCAATCACAAATCACAGTACAGAATAATCCAGAGGTCCTTTCTTATGAAGATTTGAGAAGTTTATTTGCCCACTAAATTTTGTTCTTTCACAGATTTTCACAAAATAGAAATGCGCTTTATAATTGTAATTCAGTAGAGCGTGTTTCAGTCGTGCATTTTTAAAGCATAATCGCTGTGCAGGCTTTTTGGTGTAATTGCTACATGGTGAGCACAGTGGTCTGGCAAACTCAGGACAGCGCAGGGTCCTGGTAAACTCAAGTAGCTCAGGTTGAACTTGAAGGAATTTCTCTTTCAAAAGTGCTTGAGATGATTTGCAGGTGATGGTTTCTGCTGCTGTTCTTTCGAAGTTTGGCAGGTAATTTTGTTAAATCGATGGAGTATTATACCTCTTCAACTCCTGAACTCTGTTTCTGCACCTGGACTTTGACAGCATGAGGAATTATCACTGAATGCATGTACTTACAATGTGCGCAGCGCTTGATTGAGAATTTGGATTGTACTTTTTGTTTGCAGAGGTGGAAGAAAAATTGTTGCGGAGTAGGTGTTTGAGCAGGTGGTGTTTGCTTTTACCCATTTCTACTGATCAACACCGATGTCTTTCTCATATACAGCAGCTGTGTTGT
The DNA here is from genome assembly GCF_003368295.1 of Carassius auratus. Lineage (NCBI taxonomy): Eukaryota > Metazoa > Chordata > Actinopteri > Cypriniformes > Cyprinidae > Carassius > Carassius auratus. The sequence goes on along the minus strand of NW_020526280.1, from coordinate 139,354 downwards.
GAATGTCTGTTTACACAGGCTCGTACACGTGCGCTTCTCTCAGCGAGAATATTTGGGCTGCATTTTCTGTTTGTTTGCGTGTTTATGTAAGTGCGTTTTGTCTTCAGTAAACTGAATGTTACAGTAAGTTCCTCATCAGCATTAGTTAGTATGGTCTCGTTTGTTTGCCGTGCCTGTCACTTGGTCCCATCACGCTCCTGCAGTCACAGTGCTTTTCCCTGTGAGTGAACCCAGAGCCCTGTCACTGCAAGTACGGTGAACTGTGCAGTATCACTCTTGTGCTGATGTAGCTATTTTATAAATACACTTAGACTCTGTGGTGTCGATAAGAAGGAATGAAGATTAAAGTTAGTGGTTCCTTGATACACACCCTTAATGCACTGGAACTTTGCTGAATCACATGGCATTGTAGCAAAGCCTCACTATTTGGACTGTATCCGTAGTGAAAAGTTTGGATAGCTTCTGATCACATAGTCAGAAATTATAGCCTGGACTTCATTTGATGTGAGTTCTCTGCCCTCTGTCTGTCTTCCTATGTTGCCCACTTCTTTGACCTCTCTGAAGGACCTCTTGTCCAAAGAGTCATTGATTGGTTGCTCTCCCTGCTCACTCTCCAGAAAAAAAAAATAAAAATACAAAGATGGACTGTGAAATAAGACGATGCCCAAGAACTAAATGGTTCTGACAAGCACCAATAACATTTTGAGAACACTCAAAAACCCAGTTACTTATTTTAGTGTGGTGCACAATGCAGTTTGTCAGTCTGCATACTCGTATTCTTGCTCCAAATCTAGTTTTCAGCTCCAGACCACATTTATATTTGCTATTGGGAGTCTTTTAATGTAAACGTTGTTCTTTTGAAATCTCACAGCTCTAAAATGTGCAGTCGTAGCCAAGATACACTCTGCAACGGGTGTGTTAGCATCCGGCTAATACGTCAGAGACTATTCAAGCCCCAGAAATCTGCTCGGGTTCTCTCTGCAGTCACCCTCTGACGCGCTTCCTGACCCAGGAAATAGAATTAACACCTTGGCCCTAAAACTTCAGGGGCCTCAGCTAGAGTCACATCTGTGCCCTTCCCCGTCCGGGATCTCGAGTGCAATAACACTGCCGGCCGAGAGAATAAATTTGAGACTCAGCAGACCCTCCACTCAACTTTATACAACACACTTTGGGCTTCAGCTTCCTCTGCACTTTATCAGGCTACTTCATCACTTTGGATGACACTGGTCAGAGTACAAAAAAAAAAAACCTTGTCAAGATAGCTGAAACCAAATGAAAAAGCATCAATCTATCACATAGACACATTTGTCACAGTGTTCATTTTTTACCTCCTTGATGTTTTATTGACCTGTCCGTTTGTTGTACATGAGGTCCTTTTGTTTTCTGTCCTCATGCTTATGTAAAAATTAATGCTGGGAAGTATTATGTAATTGGTGGATGTTATCATTTGTTGCAAATAGCACTAGCAGGACTTTTTTTAAACTTGATGGGACTCTTAGAAACGGCAAACAGACATGCACCGTCACAGATAATATGTATATACCCCCCCCCCCCATTGTCCTTTGCAGTGGTATGGTCCCATTCTCCAAGGAATCTAACAAAATATAAATGTAGTCTGTGTGAAATGCATTACCTATCACAAGCATTTTTAAGCGTGGGCTCTTTTCCGATGTCAAATAGACAGTAAATTAAGAGAGGAAAAGAGAAATGGATTATCTGTTTATTAGTTATTTTATGGAGGTCATATTTTAGGAGAAATGGATCCTGAAATTCTTCAGCTGAAAAGTGAGCTATCTGTTTTCTTCATTAGGTGCATGTGCTGTCTCTCGCAGACTGAATAAACGGTTCCTGGCTTTAAACGCCCCATGTGTTTGTGTTTTAGTCTCACACTGTAGATTCCCCGAGGTGAGTTTTGTGCAGACTCCCCAGCAGTAGGTCATAAAACACAAAGACAGTTTCTTTTACCTTAATCATCCCCGTTGCACCTAAGCAACCTCTGTCATTCTGTCTTTAACGCATGCATTCATATTGATCCATTTAAGGGTTTGAATTTCATGCATTTGTTGGATATCTTGAGCAGATGTTACTGAGAAAACCACTGAGGAACCAGTCTTTGTTTTTGTTTTTGCATGCTATGAAGAAATAAGTGAAAATAATTATTAGCTACACTGATACTTAAAGTTTTTTTATTTTTATTTTTGTAAATTTTTTTATTCACAAAGGAAGCATTAATTTAATCAAATTTTGTCAAAATTAGCATACTTACCCCAAACTTTTCACCTGTAGTGTACAGTGTGTGTGTGTGTGTGTGTGTGTGTGTGTGTTTTCTCGGCTAAAGCTTAAAAGTGTAAAATTATGTAATACTTGAGTCAAAATGTATAACACATGTCAGTCAGAATGCAATATTGTGATTCAATTCTTTAGTGTGTTATTTCACATAAATGAGTGATATTATATTTTAAGTTTTATTTTGTCTTCTATATTAGACTGTGATGTTGCATAATTTATATTTTGAGGTCATTGTGTTCAAATAGAAATAATCAAGGGTGTGTTTCCATAATGCCACAGTACCTTTCACTATATCACAAAAAAAAAAAATATATATATATATATATCAATGTGAGAAATGTGTCTAAAGTTGTTTCTGTCGGTTAGAATTAGATAATATTTGCTTTCAGACAGGAAAGGCTCTGGATTAGAAAAGAGAGGCATATGCACATTTTTCATTGTTTGACCTTTTTTTTTCTTCTGCTGGTAATGTTCCTTGTATATTCATTCCCATCTTTTATTTCTCCCTACAGTACTTTGAGGTGCCCTTTGACTCAAACATGAATCGGACCAAAAACAGACCTCTGGTCCGAGGACAGATCAGGTAAGTGCCTTCAAAACTTGTTTCTCTTTAGTGAGCTTTCAACCTAGACTTCATATTTGGATGTCTTATTGAGATTCAGACATGCTTGTATATCTTGTATGCCTGTCCAAAAATTTTGTCTTGGTAGGCAGCTGGCTTGGTTTTCAAAAACATCCAAGATATGTGTAAAGAGCCATTTAAAGAAAAAAAAAAATTGGTTTCCTCAGTCTCATTATGTGCGTCATTTACTCTCTACATTGTTCTGAAGTAGCCGGTTGTTTGTGTATAGCCGAGTCTGCCGGTATCAGAAACTATATGTCATTGTCTAATATCTGTAGTGCTGACCAGCTGCTCGCGCACCTGTCCTGCGTAACCTGATCCACGTGTGTGTAGGTGTGCCCCTCTCTGTTCTTCCCATCTCACTCCACTGCTGACAATGGATGGGTCAGGATGCTCATCCGCCAACAGACTAGTTGATTAGACAAGCAGACTAATTTGTGTTTTATTTTTGGGAGCTTTAAAGTGAAGGCTTTTATAGTTAAAAATATAAAAGATGGTGTCAGCATGCCAATACTATTAGACTAGCATGCTAAATTACTTCATATTAGGCTAAAAGAGCAGGAATATAACAATGAGTTTACTAGGCCAACCCGGAAGTTAGCATCACCTTGGTTCTATGACAAAATCTAAAGGATGTTTCCACCGGCTTTTGGATTATTATAGACTGTAAACTCTGTGACCAACAAACGTTTCTGATTCTTACTTTATTTGTTCATTGTAATGATAATCTTTACAACTGAGTGCAACTTTTATGAATTTTGAAGCCTGAAAATGATGTTAGAAGTAGGCTGTAAATATATAGGCTATAAACAAACTACACCACGGTTACATGACTTCGATGTTATGACCATTAAGCACAAAAATACATCAGCACTCTATGGGTAATTTTGCAGACTGGACTCAAACTTGCATCACCCACATACATTTTAAATTAAATTTAAATTTATGCATTTAGCAGACGCTTTTATCCAAAGCGACTTACAGTGCATTCAGGCTATCAATTTTTACCTATCATGTGTTCCCAGGGAATTGAACCCCCAACCTTGCGCTTGATAACACAATGCTCTACCAATTGAGCTACAGGAACACTAATAATACATAAGCACCAAATCACACGTAGTGCAACATCTGAAACACCTACACTAGCACTGACTAAAAAAAGTTGATTTAAGAAGCATTTTATATCCATCTCCGGCATTTTTACATAAGTTTTTGAGTGCGATACCACACATTTGACAGACACTACTTCTTGCTAATTGGGTGTGTTAGTGGAATTTAACAGAACAGGACCTCTGCCCTCTCTCACTCCCTCAAGGGTCACTTTCCAACAACAAAAGGGGCAGATCTGTTGATGTGAGGGTATAAGAAATAACTCAAGCAGTCACAGTAATCCAAACAGCCCAAACCAAACACTGGGCTTATCCCGCTGTTGTGTGTGAATCTCAAACACACACTCACAAACCATGAGCGGCGATGATCCAGAGTGCATAAGAGCATATGTTTTGTAATGTCTACCCATTCCGGCTCATTCCACACCCTAGTGTCCTTTTATTTTGAATTGCAAAAAATAATATTATGGATCAATCATGGTCAAGGCTAACTGTTCAGTTTCAGATTTGTGTATGCATAATAAATGTTGAAAGTAAATGTGACTTTTTAGATATTTCTACAGAAATGTAGAATTGGACTGGATTGGATCATAAACAGCCTTGTGGTTTCTGAGGCAGATTAGATTTTGATATATAATAAAATATACTATGAATAAAATGATTGAATTATTTATCATTATATTTATCAATTATTTAGCCCACAATTATTATTTATGATAGTGACCGTCTGAGTGGTGAAAGGAAAGATAAGAAGTCGAATGGAAATGCATGCGCACATTTTCTAAAGCTGTTCTTGTGTGATCTATGTCTGCTGGCCGCTGTCATGTCACACGTTATCTTCGTTTGGAAAAATGTGTAGCTGTGCAATTAACTCCCTTTCAAACACACAACATTCCTCACAGCCTAAATCCCGTCTCGTTTTCTAAAACCGCTTCGGAGCAGAAGATAAAGAGGTGAGCAGATAAATGGTGCTCTGTTTCAAACTTCTGGAAGCATCCCCCAGAGCTGCTTAATTACTGTGCGATTTAACCTAATTCAGCTGCACTGTAGGAGGTCTGTGCAGGTGGATTAAAGAGCAGCATTTATATGAAAGCAGACTAATGTTTTCAGCAGCTATGATATGCACTCCTGTTCTGTCACTCCAACAGCTAAATTGCTTTCCTGAATGTTTACCATGCATCACCAATCTAGACTGACTGTCAATGACAGGAGGAATTCATCAGCTTTGTAACTACATATCTTCACCTGACAACATTGCAGACCCGTTCACAAATGCACAGGATGCTAACAGTAGAGTCACCTACCAAAACATGTCATTACACACATTAGATGTGTCTTAGCGCAACCCATTTATGCCTGCAAATGCTCTCCTATGTCTTTCAGTATGTTATTACGCTGACTTGATGACACAGTCTTCTTTGATCTTTGTTTGTGTGACTTTCACATTCTTATGATGTAAGGCTGAGGGCAGAGAGGAGCACAAGAGGCAGAAAATGTTATGTATGGAACGTTCAAAAGTACATCATTTATTTGAAATGAGGACACAGTCATGGAGTAATTCACTCAAAAGTCAGTTCTGTCATTATTTACTCACCCTCATGACATTCCAAACCTGTAGTTATTCAGAATGCTTGCACACAATGTTTTTTTTTTTTTTCACAAAATGAAAATGGACCGTGATTCTTACTGTGAAGCAACACACAAAAAACTTATGTTGCAGCTGATATGCTGCTTCATTCAATAATAATTCAGTCATACATTTGTGGTGCTTTAACGTTGCTTTTAATGCATATTACTGCCTATTTTTACCAAAATCCTTCGATTCCCGCATACATATCTTCAGTGTTAGTCAATGACACTTTAGGTAAACCGTTTTGCAACCAAATGTATTTCCCACCGAAAGTCATCGTTGACTTCATGCTTTAAGCTTCATATGGCATTCCACACGAGACCGTGAAGTCAGATATATTTGAATTATCAACTCAGAGTGCTTGTTTAAAACGACCCGTCAGATGAACAAAACCTTTGTAATAGTAGATAGTCAATAATTTGCATTTAGCAGATGCTTTTATCCAAAGTGACTTAAAGTGCATTTAGGCTATAAAAGTTTTTTTTTTTTACCTGTGTGAATGTTCCCTGTGTATTGAACCCACAACCTTTTGTGCTGTTAATGCAATGGTTTACCACTAAGCGGCAGGAACACAGAGTAGTAGTAGTAGTAGTAGTAGTAGTAGTATTAATGAATGTACTTGAAATATATCGTTTTGATGCATTAGAATAGCTAATTTATTCATGTAGTGTAGGAAATGCCAGTGGCTTTGCTCCTAACGTTAGTCAAACAACTCATCTCACCCGTTAACTTATGGAACTCATATAAACCCAGAACCCCTCCACCACATAAAACAGCCATAACAATGATAATAACATTACGATGGAATCTCCTGCTGTTGGGCGGAAAATTTACCCTCTGCTTTGGTCTCGGCCTCAATACCCCTCTAATTTATGGAGCAGATAGCTGTGAATTTGAACCAGACGCCTCTGCAGGATTGTAACTGACTGCTTTTAATAAACCTTAGAGGAAGTAGTTGTCCAATGGAGCACAGAGAATAGCGTCTGTGGCCAGGAGAGGTTTATTCTTTAGCAGAGACCCACAAGCCTTTATTTTGATGTGACTTTAAGAACTGCACTAAGGCTGATCTCAGAAACTGATGTTATGTATGTGCTTCATTCCTGCTTCTCTCTCGCTCTGTCTTTTAATGCATCGCAATATGTTGCACAGAATTTCTTGGTTTGATGTATGAACACTTCGCATTTGCTGTTGGTTTCAGATTTGTAAACCGTTATTAATGTGTTCTGGGCCAGTGCTTGCTGGTTTGTTTTAAAGAGGTCGTCATGCATGAAGAATCAAACCATTTCTTGATCTTTTGAAATAAGAGTTCAGTGAACTCTGAAAACCAAAATTATATTAAAACTTGCTGACATCCACACTTCGTAGACATAATTTGGTGTCCTCAGGCCATGTTACTTTGTAATCTGCCATATTTTCAAGTGCAACATATATTCAACAAGAATGATAGATTATTTTATCAATAATTTGCCTTTATATTTGGCCATGAAAAAATTAATTGACAACACAAAAACCTTACTTGTAATAATAACAGGTAAGAGCCCTTTAAACCCCAAATAGGAATCGTGTTTTTGTTGTTCTGAATTTGTCCTCCATCTCTGTGTTTTTCTCAGCCCTCTGCATGCCGTGTCATTCGCCCTGGCGTGTGGGATCTCAGGGGTGACCCTGTTGACCCTGGGTGTAAATCCCCTGACTGGCTTCCTGGGCGCCCTGAACATCTTCCTGTACACGTGCTGCTATACTCCCCTGAAACGCCTCAGCATCACCAACACCTGGGTGGGTGCCGTGGTGGGCGCCATCCCACCTGTAATGGGCTGGACAGCAGCCACCGGCTCTCTTGATCCAGGTACGAAGTCATCTTACGTGCACACACTAATGACTACAGTTCCCACTGGAATTACTTTGATAAAGCATAATATACTCCTGTTCAAATAATTCACAAAAATGAAATCTTTTACTCACCCTCATGTTGTTCTAAACCTATATAGTTTTCATTCTCCTTTGGAACATTAAACGGGACGTTTTCTAGAATGTTCATGTTGCGCTTTTTCCAAACATTTATACTATACAGTAACCAGTCACCATCGAGCTCAAAAGGGCAAAAAAAAAAAAAAACACAAAAAAACATGCCATATAATTGGTCTGTATGACTTCTGTGCTATATTTCAAATCTTTGGAATCTAATTTGATAGATTTTCATGTTTTTTTTTTATAGTATCTTAAGCTCACCAAGTCTGCATTTATTTGTTTAAAATAAACATTTTTTATTTTTATTTTATATATTTAAAAAAATTAATTCATTCCTATGATGCAAAGCTACATTTCCAGCAGCCATCCTGCAGAAATCATTCTAAAATGTTGATTTGGTGCTCAAACATTTCTTACCTGAACTGCTTAATATTTTGGGTGACACTGTGATACATTTTTTTCAGTATTTTTTTTTTATGAACAAAGTTCAAAAGTGAATCATTTTTATTTGAGATGGAAATCTTTTGTGACATAATACATTTCTTTACTGTCTCTTTTGATCAATTTAATGCGTCTTTGTTGAAAGAAAGTATTTTTTTTTTTCTAAAATAAAAATCAAAATGAACCCAAATATTTGAACAGCAGCATAGGTTTGCATATAATTAAATATGCTTATAACAGATTGTTAAAAATTTGGAACTGCATTTTTGTCCATCCTTTGATTATCCAGTATAAGGTTAAGAATAGCATTAACTTTCCTCATAAGAACAACACACAGACGTTTGGAAAGATATTTCAAGATAACAGATGTGTCATTTCTGGGTGAATGATTCCTTTAAGGTTCACATTCATCAATTCATCAGTTCTCTAGAGCTGTGACCTTCTCCTTATAGCACCATACATGGCTGTGTGTGCATGGATGACAATGACAGTGTTGTTATAAGACAATCATGTGATATCTTCTCTGTTGCCAGAGAGCTAAATCTGAGTGTTTCAACAGGAATTTCCTATCAGGCTCACACTGATATGTGTCCTTCCCCTTAAAAGCCTTCTCTTTTGATTATTCCAGGGCTATCACAGTTTATCCCACAGTTCAGAGAAGTGAAACGTGATGTGCAAGCACTTACAGACTCTTCTCCCAGACCCGATGTCCCTGTCCACTTATGAGTGTTGTAGTTACATAAACACCCAGCATCCTGTGTTTTTTTTTTTTTTTGAGGACGTCTTTCGTCTAAGATCAAGTGCTGGTGGAAGACAGCAGGGGGTCTTTGGCCTGTTTTGCCATCTATTAAGAGTGCGCTGTTGTGGCAAACATTACATCTGTTTCCACAAGAGCAAACCCTGAATTGTTTGTGTGCATATTTACATGTTTTTCCCCAGAGCATTGAAAACTCCATCTGTCTTTATAGTAGTAGTTTCAGTGCCCTTTTCAAGCATGTGGTTATTAGGATATGCAAACCTAAATATTATTACGACCCCATCTAGGGTGAGGTTGGAACATGAAGTGGATCGAAACAACCAAGACTTCATTCAGAATTTATTTATTTATTTATAACTTCCGTTTATTTAGTAGAGCTTTCTGTCTGAGAAACTGCATCTTTAATATATATTGTGGAAATACTATAGAGGGGTAAATTGCCAAGTAAAAAAATTAAGAAAAAATCGTGATGCCTAGTACACTGTAGAAAAAAAATTACCATAAAAGAAATGAAGTAGATACATTTTAGGTTTTATGATTTCAACTTAAATTTACAGTTAAATACCGTAATGTCATTAACTGATATAATGTTAAAATACCAACCTACTGAAGTAGTGAAATCTGTTTTGTATCTTTGTAATACACCAAATCCAGGTAGTGATTAGAAAGTCGCATGATGAACCGAATCCCATTACAAGCAGCTTTAAAAAAATAACATATATAGAAGGTGCACAGTGTCATTCACATAAACATCATGTTAACACACATGAAACTGATATAATGCAATACTCATTCATTTAACAGCATTAGGTGTAACACAAACTAATATACAAAAGTGATAAGAAAAAAACGAAGAAACATTTATTTCAACCGAAACACTTAGACACAAATTAATGTACATTTATGATTAGACACTGTAAATTAGTCTTTTTCACTTCCAAAAACGGTATTCCTCTGTGAATTTACATGTTATGTTCAATACAGTTTTTCACCGTATATTGAAGGGGAGTTTACCGTAAACCGTTCAATAGATTCTTACCGTGGCATTTTTAGTGTTTTACCGTTAAATTCAGTGGGTTTTTTTTAATTGTTATATTTGGCTTCATTATTCAACTGGAGATCTTTCCAGCAATCCTGAATGTAACGGGGCATTATGAAATTATTTAGTTTCATTATTGCCGAATTCAATTACCCCACCCCCACAAATTTTGTTTTCATTTTAAATTCTGTGTTTTATGTGATACACATTGTGATACAAATTTCTTGAATATTTATGAATATTATCAAAAAATATTAACTGTATAGCCCTATGTTTGATTTATTTATACAAATGTACTAAATTCTGTAACATTCTGTGTTACGCAGTAAATGCAATTTTTATCACAATTTTCTGTTTTAAATTAATCATAGGGCCCTACTGTATATATGACATATTAATCATTTCCTTTTTTTTAATCTGAAAGTTGTAGCTTGAATAGCATGATTTTTCATTTAATGTTTTTCCCCCAATTAATGGATTAAATTATTTGCTTATTTATAGTGATTCACTATAGTGACACCAAACTGAATAAAACGTATTTTAACACTGACATAATTGCATTAAGTACATATTACCACTCAACCACACACTGATCTTACATTAGTAGACCCTGCTGTCAACTGGACTGTTTTCTCAAAGCAAGGTCAAGAACACCCATAGCATAAAAAGTTGACCTGAGTGTTTGAGGTCCCGGTCATGCTCCCCTGTGCTGTGTTTCCCAGAGGATTATCTACAAGTGTGTTTTCTAAGATCACACATACACAGGCAGTGATGCACGTCATGCTCTCTAACCCCTGCACGGGCTTCCTTTCCACTCTTCCAGCTTCTGAATGCAGGAGAATGGTGTTTGTTTCCTCCACAGCAGGATGTGAAGGAACTTCAGAGATTGAACAGAGTGTTCTGTCGTAGTTACTTTCCACACTCTCATTTCCTGCTTGCACACGTGCACTTCCCATGGTGTTTAAATGATCTGGGAGATCTTATTTGTGTATTCACTACTTTTCTTCCTCTCTCTGTCTCTCCAGGAGCACTCCTACTGGGAGCTTTCCTATTCTCCTGGCAGTTTCCTCACTTTAATGCACTGAGCTGGAATCTAAGAGAGGACTATTCACGCGGCGGGTACCGAATGATGTCCGTCACCCATCCCGGCCTTTGTAAACGTGTGGCCCTCCGCCACAGCGTAGGCCTGATTGGCCTCTCAGCTTTGGGCCCTGTGCTGGATGTCACCACCTGGACGTTCCCCTTAGTCTCCCTGCCGATTAACCTTTACATCAGCTACCTGGCCTTCAGGTTTTATCACAATGGCGACAGGCAGAACGCTCGCAAGCTGTTTTTCTGTAGTCTCTGGCACCTGCCCATGCTGCTGCTGCTGGCCCTCACCTGCAAGAAGAGACCCGTGCCGCAGGACGAGGCAGCTGCAGCTCCTAGCACGACTTCTCTGGCTCTGTAGAGCAAACTCAATCCCCTGCCATTTTCATACTGGCTCGACAATTGCTGTCAGCCCTAAAATTAATTGTCTTGGAGCTAATAAGACACCAAAAGTTTTGTACCTTGGAGAGGGAAGCCATAACCTCCTATCATTGTTGTAAAAGTTTCCATCAGGAGAAAAAATTAAAATTAAAAATCCCTGAATCCACTCAGGTAACTTGTACACAAATCAATTCTCGGTGTATGTAAATACATGATATATTTATTTGACACATCCCCACTGTTGTCTGTAAGCTCATAGACTGCTTCTATAGACTGATTTGTGTCTATGTGGATCATTGAAATTAAGACAAGAAAACGTTTTGCCTAGAATTTGCAATTAACGTCGCCATTACTGTGGATATTTTGGTTAGATGCAATATAGTCAAGATAATGGAGTACTGTTTGTTTTAATGCACATTGCAAGTAATTGCCAAGTTTGGAGTCATCTAATTACTTGCTAAATTTTCAAGTTTTCACTTTCTGAGTCTGTTCAGTAAAGAAATCACTGAAACTCACTGATGGCCCAGAAGTCTTCATTCTTCATGAAACTCCATGCTTCTGAGTTGAGATGTTGAAAGGCTGGAGAACTCTTGGGCATTAGCTCCATCAAAAATTCTTCCTAGTCAAATAAACTCAGTTGAACTCATCAGAACTGAATTACTGTTTATTCATTGAATGTAACAGTTCTGAATATCACTCATTGCAGCCATGTTTTGTTTGTTACGGTTACTGATTCAGCGCCTTCACATTTTACCCATCTGACCTCTCTGTACCAATGACTTGTGTAAGACACATAAAGAATGAAAGTTATTCTTATTAAAATGTGTTGTGATCAAGCTTGTGTTTGAGTTTTGATTTGAAATCTTTGAAATGCACAAATGTCACAATGTATCTCCAGTGCTGCAGGTAGGATCATATTTGCCTTAAATTTCTTCATTTCATTATTTCAATGTGTGATTATAAGTTTATATGTGTGTGTGTGTGTGTTATTTTGAAAAAGTCTCATGCTTTTATTTTTTATAAAAAATACAGGAAAAACTAATATTATGGAATACTATAATTTTAAATATTTGTATCCATTTTATTTAAAAATGTAATTTATTCTTGTAATGTCATTTATACATCTTCAGTGTCACATGAGCCTTCATAAATTCTGATATGCTAATTTGGTGCTTTAGAAGCATGTAGAAGTTGATTCCTTAAACTGCTATTTATAATTTTTAGGGATTTTTTGATGAATAGAAAATTTAAAATGGTATTTGAAAATGTTTACACACACACACACATACTCACCTTTGATCGACATATATCCTTGCTGAATAAAAGTGGTAATTTATTTTTAATATGACCAACCCCGTGTATTTATAATACTATATATATATATATATATATATATATATATATATATATATATATATATAAAAATACTGCTCATAAAAAAATAAAGGGAACCACAACACATGCTAGATCTGAATGAATGAAATAGTCTTATTAAATACTTTGCAGTTACATTGTTTTGTTTAAGTGTTCCCTTTGTTTTTTTTCTTTAGCTATATATATCTATATATATATATATATCTCATATTGTATTTGTGTGGTAGGTAGTTTGCTATGCAGTGGTCATGAGTTGCATCAGAAAAGTATCTCACTGCATCTCCAGCCAGGACTGGAAACAACGTCTGGCTGCTCTGGACACATTTGGCTAAGATATCAGCTCATATAATCTCCTAAGTATCGACCTCTGCACCTGTCCGGCTACAACACTCGATACCACTCCGCTGTTTCCTTCGCAGTTGTCCTCTATGGTTCCACTTCTCTCAGCACCTCCATTAGATGGCCACATATACTTGTATGCTGAGATTTAGGAAGAGTGGCAGGGCGAGGCATTCCTCCCCTCGTAAAGATCTGCTCTGGATGCAGCCAGTGCCTTTAACATCACAGAGGCAGTGAAGGGATGGAGGGGGAGAAAAAGAGCGAAACAGCTGTTCCTAGCATGTCAATAGATTAAATAGCAGTTCCAGCTCTCCTGGGGTTCGCGGACTCTCCCACCATGATTTTACCGTTTCCACTCCATAGGGTTTTTTGTGTTGAACACTCTGTGTGGGACGAAGTGCACAGACCTTCCAGTACCCAAACATCGAAAGGGACATCTTGCACACTTTTTTAGGATATTGCTGTAGTCATATCCATCTGCTTATAAGTACTGCACGTGTAAACGGTTTAATTTTCCTGTTTAAGTTATATTTTTTAGCTTTTTTATCATGTCAGGCTTGAAGAATGCATCATAAATGGAGTAATCCTCTTCTCAGGAAAAAATGCAGTTTGACTCCGAGTGTCATGAAGCGAGTTTCTCACAGTGCGTTCATTCATTATGAGCTGTGAACCCTGAGGAGGTGAGCACATTTCCCATAATGATCTTTGGCGCTCTGTGGTTTTTCTCATCCAGCTTGGATTCTCATTACAGTTTTAACAGCCTCCCAGACCTTCATTTGTTACAACAGCAACAGGTGGATTTCTCCTCTCTTTTCATTTACAAGCAACAAAATTCTTTGAAATCTTACACATAAATGCAAGATGATTTCATTTTTGGTTGTTAAAGCAAATTTTTTCTTGGTTTAGTTTATAAAGGAGACCGATTACAATTAAGAATAAACCTTTCTGAACTCTTAACACTGAGCGAAAGCTGTAAACAGTATTTTTCTAAAATGCTGCTGCTGTTTAAGCATGTTAGGCAAAGTGACAAACAATTTTTGGCAGACGTCGGACAGCAGTGTATCAAGTATTCTTGGAACGAACTGTGAAAGGAAAACAGTGTAGTCAAAAGCTTTTGAAACTGATTTATACCTACTCGCCTATATATTGCTTGAAATCATTCATGGGGTGGACGAATATTTCTTGGGCAAAGTAATCCTTAAACTTCTTTAAACTCACACAGATATATAGCCTCAAGAGAGTCATTCATTTCTGAACCCGCACAGTGACATCAATCTCAGAAATGTGGTCTCTGAACTGATTTTGAAAATGTTGCTGTTTTTTTCGTCATTCAGTATGTATTTGAGGGAACTTAGGCATTTTATGATTGTTTCATCTGATCTACATTCATGCATATTAAAGGCAGAAACTTTTGTCCAAAACGACTTAAAGCACATTCAAGATAAGCATTTTGTAGGTAGTTCTACCCATGACCTTGGAAACATGCACTACTGTTTAAGCTACATGAATTTCTGGAGACATAAAATCAAACATAAATTCTAGAATTCTGTCCATTTTTCCATTTAGTATTTTGTTGGCATTTACATTTGTGGCAAATCACTATTCAGAAAAGATCCAGACATTGTTTATTTTTCTGAAGCCTCTTCTTTTCACTAAGAAGATTGTATGTTTTTCATTTTCTAATTTGAAATGAATTATTGTCCATGCAGGTCTTAAATCATTAATTATATTTTGCTTGATTCACAAAGATGTTTCAAACTCAATTTATATATATATATATATATAATATATATATATATATATATATATATATATATATATATATATATATATATATATATATATATATAGGCTCAAATTACATAAGTGTATATCTGTGAAAGTTACTAAGAGTTTTTAAAAACTTTAATGAACAACGCTAAAATGATTATATTTATAATTCTTAAAATATAATTACGCATCTGTGGTTTTTCCTCTCTCTATTTAGTTTGTCATGAAAGTGCAGAGGAAAGCACAAGCTTCCCAAAGTGTACAGCCTATAAAATCTGAAATTATCAGGACATTTTTAAACTGATTTCGGGGCACGAGGAAGTCTATAGTATTTTTATAGGCTAAATTTAAAGGTTTCTATCGATATTCGAAATAATTAATAAGCTAGAAATTTTAAACAATGTCTTCATCCAGTAATTATGAGCAACTGGGGGAAAAGGAACGGAAATTCATTGGTCAGAGGGTGTGTGACCCTGGAAAGTGCTGCATTTTACACTCCTCTTCACTTTTCAGGCAGTAGAAATAATAAGCTGCATCTTTATAAACCAAGTTTATTTCGAGCTGAAGCGCATCTTGTTTTGTTCTTCAAAACGACACAACACCGGCCATAAATGACCAAATGCGTGACTGTAAAATATCTAATACAGCAGATTTAAACTTTATTTTATTGAACCTCTTAAATTGACATGTAAATAAACATTTACAAAAATAGAAAGACATTATAAAAACCCAATAGTTTAGTAATTTGGTAGTTTAATGAAGTTCCGTTTATTATATGTGATTTAAAATTATTTAGTCACAAAAATTTAGCCTATATATATTTTTTTTCTGAATTGTTTTTAAATGATTAAAAACATACTTTATAATTCAGAAAATTTGGAAAATATCGTGACGAACTTTTTATTTGCATTAGTTGATGTGAGCAGATGAAGATTTATCGTAACTAATAATCTTCTGACTCAGATTAATGCGATACAGGCTAACAGATTTTGTTATTGCACTACACGTTTGTGTAAGACGTCTTGATATTTATACCCCGATTCTTTAGACTTCTGAATAGCTAAATGAACGTATAGCCTATGTTTGAAAGTAAAATAATAATAATAAATAATAATATTACTAATAATAATAATAATATACATTTGCTTTAGATAGAACAATAACTTTTTATAATTTAGTTTAACATTTGAATAAATGTAAGAAGTAGGCCTATATATATATTTGCATGAAATATAGGCCTAAATGTTAGATTTAATAAATAGCCTGTACTTTGAATGAGAACATTGCTGGACTTCCAAATTCTGATTCCTTTCTAAACAGTTCAGTTGCGTAAAATTGGTAACACTTTGTAAACTCCTCAAAACTGGAATAAAAAGATTCCGGTCTAATGTTTCTCTATCCAATAAGAGCGTTTAATCCGCACTGCGACCAAGTGTCTTGTCTAAAACCCCCTCCTATATTGCTCTCTGATTGGCAGGCGTTTTGAAACAACTCCGCCTTCATTCAAATGCGTGCTCAGCGGTTGGCTGGCCCTGTTGCCAATCACACACACCAGCGCTGTATAAGGTCAACTCTCTCGAAAGCGCTCAGACGCGCGAGGATGCGGCGGGAGCAGCTCCTGCGGCCGGGAATCAAGTGCACTAGTCGTTCTCATCAGTCTTCTCGCCTCCTCCCGCAGATATGACCGAGAACAGCTGACTAAAATCGCATTCCTAGATGCCCCGTCTACTTTGGGTTAATTTATTTCTCGTTTGAGGATTATATTGTGGACTCCAATGGCTTTTAAAGACTCCTGAGGGGGATTCCTGAAGCTCGTCCTGGACCTGGACAGAACTGTACCTACCTGTCAATATGTCCAGCTGGAGTGTCATAGTCTCCACGCACAGGGCTTATGGAATATAGCCTGTTCTGTCACAATTTTTACGCACTCTCCGTCAGTCCCGTGAAGAAGAAACTCGGGCTCCTCTTCATCATGCTGCTCATCTGGGTCTACATGCTGTACTCCTGCGTGGGCTACTGTGCCAGTATGCCACCAAGTTTAGTTGTGGACAATAATAATAACAACCGAGCGAAGGAGACGGAGTTTCTCGGGAAATATGCCGAGGCAGAAAGTGGCCGGCCGGACCTGATGATGTCCAAGCTCCTGTCCAGACCGCAGAGCTCGTGGACGGACGTGGAGTCAGATTATGATGAGCCTACGGTACGGAGAGCTCCCAGAGACTTCAGTAAAGATGAAGTGGACCCAGACCGAACTGACGAGTGGGACGACGGACGGAGAGTTTCCCCACTGTCAAGTTTCTCCAACGGCTCGGGCAGTAAGAAGCTGCCTCAGGCAATCATCATCGGAGTGAAGAAGGGCGGGACGCGCGCGCTGCTGGAGTTTCTGCGCGTGCATCCAGATATCCGCGCGGTCGGAGCCGAGCCGCACTTCTTCGACCGTAACTATGACAACGGACTGGACTGGTACAGGTAAGAACGTTAATAATGAATAGACTCACTTATACTACATATACTTCCATTCACTTATATTGTCCTCCAGTGATGTAAAAAATAGGCTACACTTTGATTATAAACCTACCCTTTCCAAAATAGCTATTTTATTACTGTTTATTATTTATTTTTATTTCATTATTATTATTATTATTATTATTATTATTATTATTATTATTAATATTATTATTAGCCTATTATTTATCCCTCATGTTTTTTTTTTTTTTTTTTTTTTTTTTTTTAAACAATGTGTTGGCATATTCAGCTCAAGCCTCGTACGAGCAGAACAAGACTTGAGCTGTTAATTTAATCCTAACTAAAATTTTACTTGAATTGAATTGCTACATTTAGTTAATCTGATTGACTAACCCATGAACAATTTAGTTGTCCTTTTACGACCACTTTGAGTTTAATTACTAAAGAGGCTCTTTGCACGGCTTTTGAATTCCTTCAATTCATGATATATCTCAGCTTTAATAGTTTGCCCTCTGCGTTTTGCTTAAGTAGCATGAACCAAAGAAACACTATTTTTTTTTTCAAGAGCGATCCTTGTCCTCCCTCATTCATTGGCCCTTTTGTTGTATCTGTCATTCATTATGTAATTCTACCCTTTGACTCGATCTCAAACCATCATAGGCAATCAAATATAATTATTATTATGTAAATAGATGTTCGGTTTGCAATCAGCCATCTATAAACGCATAGTTGAAGTATGTTTTCAGTTTCCAGTTTAAACATTTACTTTGGTTCCGCTGTTTCTGCTACCGTGGAACTGTTAGACTCGTAGCTTAATGTAACATGGTCCTTTAAATACACATTCATTTCAGACGGATAGTATTCAGATAAACCCAATATCTCGGTAAAGATGGACTGTTTTATTTTTTTTTTTTTTATTTTTTTTATTTTTTTTTTTTTTTTTTGGTGATTGTAATATCTTGAGAGATGACTCGTCTCCGACCGCAGATGACGCAGTGGTCTCTGTTGGACACAGTGATCATTGCAGGTTAACGGACCTTTGCTTTTGCGGTCACTTTTAAAAAACATAAATTGTTAACTATATTTATACTATATTTATTTATAAGCTATATTTATTTATTTTTTTGCCAAGACCTCGGTCTTACGTTACAATTACCTTAAATATGATTTAAAACAAATATAGTACTGCAAACCTTTAAAATTGGAAAGTGCAGTTCAAAGTATTTTGCATTGCCCTTTTGATAATGTTATATGCTATATATATATATATATATATATATATATATATATATATATATATATATATATAAACCCTTAAACCGGGTATAAATGACAAAAATTAACTGTCGATTTGAAAAGTTGGATAACGAGTAGATAATTTCAACAGTGTGACTGACCTTCATTTTCGGTGAGCAAGTTGTTATCTGAATCAAGAGAAATTAATGGAAGATAAAAAGCAAACATCTAAGTAATATGACATAATGGAATCAATTAAATTAGTAGCTTGTGAATGATAATATACTTTTTTATAAAGTATTTTATGTAGGTTTAGCTCATGTGCAGCTGTGTTTTTCTTTTTGTGCTGTCCAAACCGAAAAATGTAACGTTAAACTTTTCGGCTTGCATTTGAAATTGCATTTCCATTTATAGTTACGCATAGCTGTTTCTTTTGAGCCTGCTTTGGACATGTTTAATTGGCCCATTTCATTGTAACTACTGAAGTGCACAGAGCACCGTATGAGAGCTCATAAATTCATTACACTCGCTGTTAGAACTCGGGACATTTGTTTCAATTCAACTTTCGGAGAAGTTTTTTTATTTTTTACTTTTAGGTTTTAAATAACTGTGTTGCAGTTATTTAAATGTGATGACATTTTGATTAACTATTTGTTAACATTATTAATGTTCTATAAAGTGCATTGAAATAAATCTATAGCTTGTATAAAATGAAACTGAAGAAAGAAAGGGGGGTTTATTGTCCCAGAGTCTGTCTCTGCTTACCCCAGACACAGAGGAAAGAAACACTCAATAAGTTGATAAAAAAAAAAAAAAAAAAAAAAAACAGTTCTGGACTGCACGCCTGTCTCTCTAAATGGATTTGCAAAGGTTTGAGGGGGTGAAAGCCCTGCACTTTTAAATATATGCAACGTTTCAGGGCCCCTTTAACCAAAAAACAGGACGGCTGAAAGAATGGGCGTTGTAGTGAATGCTCGGTAGTCCAGCTCAATGAAAAGGGAATTGTATACATGCATGTTGAGAGGAAAAAAGGATTTATTTGATTAATTATTTAAATGCCAAGGCCTGCACTTCAGTCTAATGCAAATTCAGGCTGATCCAGTAAAATCAGTCAAGATTGTACCAAAATTGTTCAGTTTCTTTAAAATTGTTGTTCATTTGCTGTGTTGACTTTACTGATGGGTTATGCTATCTTTTAAACCACATACAAAGAGAAAATAAAGTGGTCAGAAGTGTTCAACTATGATTATTTCTATTAAATTTTTACCAAGTTTGAAACTAATTATTATTGTTTTATTTCAAATTTTTGTTGTTGTTGCCAAAAATAGATGCCGGGCATCTGTCATTTTCCCTTCATATATATATATATATATATATATATATATATATATATATATATATATATATATATATATATATATATATGCCTCCAAGTAAACACGACTGATAAAGTACCTGAAAACACGGCGTTGAAGGGTAAAATGTTTGTTTTCCACTCTTTCTTGAGAAAGTTTTCTGTCTCAAGTGTTGCAGGATTCACATGCCTCTGCAGCTGGTTTGAGTTGGACATTCGATGCCACACCAAAATTCTATATCTGGCCACTGCTGTTTGGGCTGAAGATACGGGGCACAAACAAAAGCAGACCTATGTGTTTTTTTTTTTTTTGTTTGTTTGTTTTGTTTTTTTTTCACTCTCACTTTTTTTTCTTTCTCGGATGTCTCCATGTGACCTGGTCTACAACGGTGTGGCAGAGTGTGTCAGACAGAGCGCTTGAGGTGAACCCTCTGTGCTGACTGGATCTTTGTGTATTTTTAAAGAAGTGATATGTCCAAAGTGATTTAAATTTTTTATTAATTGTCTGAGTTTTAGAGTGTCTCATATACTCATCAAAGTGATTTGCTGCGTAATGGAAAAGAGAGTTCATAGAGTTCATAGATAATTTTAAAATAATGCAGCACACGGAAAGTTTGCAAGTAATCTTAATAAGGTGTTTTTACTTTAGATTAACTCTGTTTATCAGAAAGTTGTGATTGACCTTTTCAGACCTTTCTGTGCTAGAGAGAGCTAGAGAAAGAGACATTGCAGATGAGCTTTTGTTCCTCAGTACTGGTTAGACCTGTTCAGGCTGCTTTAGAGAGTGTAAGTCCTTTGTATCATTCATAGACAAGCATTATCTGCAGGCACTTCACATTTTGTTATGATCTTCTCCCAAAAATGTCTGGTCAATGTAGAGTTTGTAACAACTGCGAGTTTAATTGCAAGAGATATTACAGTCTGAAAGTTGTTGCTGATTGAATTATTGAGTAATAACTTTGGCAATTCCCCTTTCACAGTTTTCTGTTTCAACGACATTTCTGATTTGTGAGACCTTGCAAAATCTCTGCTGGTTTTACTGCTTTTTTTGCGGAGACTGTGATGATTTAATAAGCAGTTGAGCTGCTTCTCAAAAATCCCACACACCCAGATAGATAGGGTCCCAGCTGGAAAAGCAAATGTTTTGGAGGCCCTGGTGCAAAGTTTGACTTAGTATTACATAATTTTTAGATCTACCAGAGCAGTTTTTGTAGTCAACAACTTGTTGGTAGTCAACCATACAGTAAACAATCTCTTCATACAACTGGTAACGTTTAGTCTGTGTATCTTTTTCCAATGAGTGTTTGAAAGTCAGGTATGTAGTAGTACAATGCAGTTCTTTTGTGTGCAATCCCCGAGTCCATCCTGAGATTAAGGGTGTGTATATTGAATAGCAGCTATTAAACAACATGGTCTGTAACTGCCGACCAACAAAGGACAAGTGAAGCACTGTTCTGTAGAAGGGAAATGCTTCGCAGAAAATCCCATTTGGCTGTCGGACCAGGGAACGCTCTCGGAAGCATGTCACTTAAAAGTTCTGAAGTGCTTGGAGGGCTGCGACCCCCTGCCACCTTGTCCAGATGAGCACTTCCATCCGTGGGATGGCTAGTTCTGGATGGATGCCTCTGCTTTTGTACCCACACTCAATGGGTTTTTTACGCCACCATGTAGGTGACCCATACAGAAGCTGTGGCCAGTGACCCCCTCCTTCCTGATTGTACAATGCAGGGGCCACCATGTGTAAGTGGTACGGGGTGAGATAAAGCTAAAGTTTAGCTGTGCCTGCTGGGTGTTTTGGTAAACATTGAGCTGTAGTTGACTGCTTAGACTGGGTATTGATACAGATATTTCATTCAGATTAACAGTGTCACAATATGATTAGATTTTGATTCATCTTGACATCTCAGTTGTCTTATATTGTCTATTTAACTTTTATACGAATAAAAAAATAAAATAACTAAGGTAGTTAAATTATACAGGGAAGCTTCTAATGTGGTACATTACAAAAAAAAAATATGTATAAATTTAAAAATGAAAAACCGAGCATATTTTATCATATTGCTTCATTATTATTTATTTATTTATTGTGTCAGTGCTTGAAGTCCATGAGAACAACTATAGAAAATTTGTTTTCTTGACACACTGACATAAATTAAAAGATCATTCTAAGAATTTAGACTGTTCAACTGAAGATGGTGTTTATTGAGAAATCTTTTTTACCGTACTATATACATTTTGCTGTTGCGGTAAGTGTGCAGTATGGTGGTTGGTGACTTCTGTAGAAGCAATGTACTCCCCCACACTCACACAGATAAGCACAGAGTAATGACTCAAGCCATCTTAGACCCTGTGGGACTTCATGTATTGATTAGTTTATGCTGTGGCGGGCACTGTGTGGTGTTGGGTTAAAGATCTTTGTGGCTCGGGTTATCAATGAATCAGTTGAGCAACGTTGCCTCTGTAAAGACCATCTGCACTGCAGGTGAGACCCGATCAAGCCCTCATCCTGCCTGAGCACACACACTTAGTTATCAGACTCCAAAATAGATGGGAATTTAATGCAAATATGTTGTGTGTGTGTGTGTGTGTGTGTGTGTGTGTATATATATATTAAATAAATAAATTATATAAATGTATTATAAATATCGGTTCATTCATTTTTATTTTATTATTATTATTATTATTATTATTTACCTTCTTTGCTTGTAGTCATTTCGGTAATTGCTGTAAAACTATAAACTGATCCAGGATTAGGATCAGCATCCATGAAAGCAGTTCTGTCTCATAAAAGAAAAGACTTCCTCCTCTCAGCTGGATCTGAACCTTGACCGGTCATCCTTTCAGCAGTCAGCAGGTTGACATCCTCTATTGAGAGCCTGAGCAGAGCTGACTGAGGACATTCAAAGGACTGCCTCCAAATGATGCTTTAGTGTTGGCAAAACTGCTCAGCATCCTTTAGACCAAAGGATTATTCTGCTTTTGTGTCAGGCCTCAGCTCCGTTTCTGCTTTCTCTTCTAATGGAACTCATCTCTCACACTTGTGAGAAGTGAACGACTCTCCAAATTACCACTTTGTCTCATCTTTGTATTTCCGCTGAAATTCACATTTGTGTATATAAATATGATGGTGTGTTATTGTTGAAGAACACACATAAGGTCCCTCTTGTACATGTTTTCTCTTCTCGTACCCCATATTAAAGTTGGGCCCCACATTGAGCTCTAGTTTTCCCATCAGAGGCGGGGTTGTTGTAGGCCTCAGTGCCCACATAAGGCCACCCCCAACTGGGCACATTGGTCAGAGAGAGAGAGAGTGGGCCCCTACTTGAGCTGGCATGGCTTTACCAGTGGGGTAGACCAAGCAGGGAGGGTATTAGTCTGGAGAAAGGGGCTTTCATTCGCCAAATTACCACCGACTAATTGTGAAAGGGATGGCCTGTGGAGAGGTGGACAGTAGAGGCCCACTGTGGTGGTCTGCTATTGAGAAACTACAGAGAAAATCAAAATAACATGGCCGTCCTTAGCAGGAACCTCCTGCCGGAGGATAAAATAAAGGCAGACAGGAAACTTGTGTTTCTTACCCTCCTACTGAAGTATTGTCTCTTATACACACATTCAAACAACACATGCATATGCAAACCATTGACAAATAGAGGATAAGTGCTTGTTTGTAACTTTTTTTCTTCCTATTGGAAATAATTTATATATACGTTCTCTGGTTGATTGGACAGCTGAAAACAAGAGAAATAAGCAAGATAAAGCCCTTCCCCTTCCACCTTTCAATTGATCTGAGTGGCCTGTTGTTTACAGACCCTCCCTCTGAGCTTGCCGTGAATTGGACTCTTTTTAAAATTGGTGATAATTTGGATGTCGGATGTCAGAATAATGCAAGCCCTTTTTCTTAAACAAGCTCATTCATTGTAGCTAAATAAACAGCATTTACAGGAGCCTGGGGGGCTACAGCACGCGGCAGCCAGTATGGTCCGGTAATTGTTGGCCCATATCTCCTGCCAGGTCTGACTCCTCCCAAGTGTGTGATCATCAGCACACATTTTCTAAAAGATTTATGCCCTGTGGAGGATTATTAGCACAAGGAGTGAGAAAGAAGTGACCATGGAAAGAAACTTGTTATATAACTGCTAACCATAGATTATATTTTTAAAGGCACTGTTCGTGTGTATGTGTCTCTCTGTCTGAAGAAAGTGAAAAGCAGAGGATCAGGGAGCAGTAGAGACCCCCTGAGGTTTCCATTAACCTCAGCGAGAAAAGAGCAGACAATTGAAGGAACACACATAAACACACTCTGCTGATGTACCCAGAGGAGCACAACATGAGCTGAGCTCTAGGGCAGCATAGAGAACCACTGTCACCACTTTTGTCCTCACACTTTCTCTTTCTTTCTTCTAGGAAAATAAGTAAAAACTTGTGACAGGTCTGTATGTCATAATTTTTATAGTGATAATTACTTTTCTACATTGTTACTAATGAACAGATGTACTCTTGTCACTGTCTTCTTCACAGATTGAAGTAATATCATGTTTTTTTTTTTTTTGTTTGTTTTTTTTAACAAACCAAGCTAGCGAGTTATTCGTTTGCTGCTTTATCTTGGTTTCATAGCCCATTTCTCAAATGTCTCTTCAAATCTGCATTGTGTTTGAATGGCTTGTCCTCTTGGGACCAAGACTTTAGATCATGTTTCTTTTGGGACCTTAAGGCCTTCTGTAACGCAGACAGTGGAGAGAAAGAAAAACAAAAACATTTTTCATCGTATTCACAATGCATCAACATGCCTGGTGAAATAACAACCCCTGAAATCAAATTACACCTGTGACATCCGCACTCGGCTGATTACTTTCAGCAGAAGCGTTTGACAGTGATTTCTTTTTGTTTCATGCCAGTTATACTGTCTTCAACTGGCGCTGAGATACCGAAGTGGACTGTAACTAGGCTATCTTCCAAAAAATGTTTGCAGAGTTTTCTTAGGAGAGAGCAGTGTGCTCTTTTTAGTCTTCTTGACCTATCAAGCAGTTTCACTGTCAGCTCTGGTGCTTTTACCACATAATTTAGCTAATTGTGGGTTAGCAATGAAGAATGCTAGTTTAGAGGAATTTGTAAACCATTAACCCTCAGCGTCAAAGTAACGCAGCTGTGCCGTAAGCCTCTGATGTAACCGGTTGACAGACTTAGAGGAAATTCCCAGCTCTTTAAAGCACACCTGTCTTCAAAAGCTCCTCAGCTGGAGCAGATCGTGTGCCAAGCAAAACAGGATGTAATAGGTGCGTGCATGTGTGTTCTTGTGTTTGAATGTGATTGCTTTTAAAAGTGAAAAAAGGGCTGAAATCTTGGAAGTCTCTATGCCAATTTTACAACAGTTTAGTGAGATAACCTACTGTCTAATGAAATTATATTTTTAAAGTGCCAGCAGGATTTTTTTTTTTTTTTTTTTTACTTCAGTGTTAATCCTTGTTAGTGGAGCAGCTGTGGCCTAATGGTTAGAGAGTTGGACCTGTAACCCGAAGGTCGCATGTTCGAGTCTTGGTGCTGGCAGGAGTTGTAGGTGGGGGTGTAGTGAATGAACAGCACTCTCTTCCACCCTCAATACCCATGGCCGAAGTGCCCTTGAGCAATACACTGAACCCCAGTTGCTCCCCGGGCACAGGATATAGCTGCCCACTGCTCCGCGTGTGTGTTCACGGTGTGTTCACAACTCAGTGCTGTGTGTGTGGATGGGTTAAATGCAGAGCACCAGTTCTGAGTATGGGTTACCATACTTGGCAAATGTCATGACTTTCACTTTCACTAATTCAGTAAGTCACTGAAATGTTTAGATTTGTATACATCAAGTGGATGTATTGTTATGTGAATTTTATGTGGAAATGTTTTTATTAATTTAGACTTCAGGCATATATGCACACTCTTTGGCTTTATAGCTTCGTAAACAAGCTAAAACCTCATCAAGGCTAGTTACACTAAACAATGCTAACAGTCTCGAGACTCGTTGTGTCACTCAGTGGGAATGTAAATGAAGTGGGGGACTGAGTCCATTAACACCCTCTACAGACACCCAAAGTAAACAAGCTTATGCGGATTAGCAAGAGCAAGATAAACACTGTGGTACTGGCTTGATCACAGCTAATAACTAAAGTAGATTCAATGGGAAGGCTATTGTTTGTGGAGTTACTGAGAGTACGGGGTAAGTCAATACTGAATACAGGATATGTAATTATGCATTATGCAATCTGGATAATAACAAAGTCTATTTTTAAATAGAGTTGTTTGTGTTTGCCAAAATTATTTTATTTTCAGGATTTGCATTTGCCAAGTAAAAGTTTGGAACTTCCCTAGACATGGTAGGGATTTGGTTAATATCAGCATAATAATTTCTTGTTGTAAATAAATTTAAAGTAGCTTGCAATTATCATCCAGGGCCAGCAATAATAAT
Organism: Carassius auratus; assembly: GCF_003368295.1. Taxonomy (NCBI): domain Eukaryota; kingdom Metazoa; phylum Chordata; class Actinopteri; order Cypriniformes; family Cyprinidae; genus Carassius; species Carassius auratus. The sequence continues at coordinate 113,051 of NW_020526280.1, read as the reverse complement.
TTTCTTTTTAATTACATAATAATAGTAATATATAGTGGGTATAGAAAAGAATCACCCCCTTTAATTAATATATATATATATATATATATATATATATATATATATATATATATATATATATATATATATATATATATATATATATATATATATATATCTGTTTGTCTCTGTCTGTCTTTCTATATATTCTTTTTTTTTTTTTTTTGCTTTGCAGCCTGAAATGAAGAGAGTGAAAGTTTTAACATTAACACAAAGATATAACACCAGCAAAATAAACCAAAATCACTGAGTTGGAAAAAGGATCTGAGTTGGAAAAAGGATGGAGGTGTTATTTTCCCATTTTGGGGCTGTTTCTCTGCAGAAGGGGTTGGAGCACTTGTCAGGATAGAAGGAAACATGGATGGGGCAAAATACAGTCAAATTGAGGAAAATATGCTGCCCTCTGCCAGAAAGTTGTCAATGGTAAGAATGTATACCTTCCAACATGACAATGACCCAAAGTACACAGTGGTTGAAGGAGAAAAAGGTGAATGTCATTGCATGGTCTAGTCAGAGCACAGACTTAAACCCCATTGAAGACTGCAGTCCATAAAATAGCCACCACCAAACTTAACTGAACTTCTGTTCTGCAAAGAAGAGTGGGAAAATATAGCAAAGTCTAGATGTGCATAGTTAGTAGAGACCAAACTTAACAGAAGGCGGTAATTAAAGCAAAAGGTGATTCAGAAAAAAAAAAAAAAAACAGACACAAGTCCTTTTTTTGGGACATTTTGGTGTTATATTGGTTATATCTTACATGTTAGATGTTATAAGTTGCACAGCTGGGTAAAACAAAAACTGTGTCCGTCTTTATTTCTGGCTACAATGCAACAAAATGTGATCATTTTTAAGGGGGGTGATTCTTTTCTATACCCACTCTATACACATCACAGTCAGACAAACCCCTTTGGAAGCTTAAATGCTTACTGGATAAAACTTTGACCCAGATTTCTTTTTATTTTTTTATTTTTTGGTCAGCACACCTTTATAGCAAACATTAAAAACACCTTAAAGATGGTTTAAGGTTTGTTCTAGAATTTTTGTTGTTATTAAATGTTCTGAATTTATTTTACTTAAACTGTTTTCTTCATTTTTTTTTTAATCTTTTATCAAATGCACATTTATTTACAAAATTATGATTTGTGTTATTTTTTTGTCCTAAACTTCACTATATTGCAGTATGCTAAGTTATTAGGCTGGTGATTTTTGCCTTAAAGACATTAAAAATGGCAAAACAGACTTGCATTAAAGGAGAAACCTTAGCCGTATCTAGAGACCAGAATATCATAAAGACTTCAGTGTCGACTTTTTTTGACTTGGGCAAAGTAAGAAGAGACAAAGTCATCCTACTCATTATTTTAGGTATGACTAATGTTACAGAAACATCTCTCCAATAAAGTCAAATTTGCCAGTCCTTCAAAATGGCTCTTCAGCACATGCTACATGTTTACAGGCTCTGTAAAATGCATGCCTAAGTGAGAGAAAAGTGCACTTTATTACCCCATCTCATTGCTCCATCTTTTATTCAGAGCTGATGGCAGCCTCTGCTTGCACAGCCTTGTCACTAACATACGTTATTCCACTCAGCTGGCATGACCGTAGGGCCATAACTCAATTTATGGCCTGGACAGCAGAAAACACACCCCACTCTTGTTTTAAAGAGATTTTGGTAGGTGTTGAATGGCAGCAAATAAAGCTGAAACAGAGTCTGGGCAGACTGCAGTGTACAGAGCCTGAGGTCTCAGTGATTTATACGTGTTCTGACCTCTCAGAGGCTGCTGTGTGTGCTTTCAAATGAGTTTGAGAGCGAGAGAGAGAAAGAAAAGAAAGAAAGAAAATGGGCCTGAAATTGTGGCTGGCACAAATCAAGGCTAGACCTCAGTATGACTGCTGAGTAGATAGTGTAGCCTACCCTCTCTCACGACACTCACTTTATGTCCAGTGTCTTTATATATACAACACTACAGGGAGACCTAAATATATTTTTCTGCCCTTGACACCCTAAAGCAGACCAGTCTTCATTCCAAAACCCAAGCCCCACGCTTTGAGAAAGAAAATATACAGATTAACAACTCAATGTTTCTCTTTAGTGTTGAGGGACCAACCATTCACAGATTCATGCAGATGTTTTTAGCCTCAAAGACACAGATAAAGTAGTTTTCAGAAAGTCTTAGCCTGGCTGCTAGCTCAGGCATAATAATTTAATGAGAAACTAGATCAGCATTAAGGTATAACTCTTTAGAGGCTGCTCTAAAGTGTGTCTATTCTTGGAGAAAGGCAGGTCAGAAGTGTCTGCAATCCTTCCCGTTCTTTTATTATTTATCCATCAGAGCAGTCACGCTACGTGAGAGAGGCTTTCTCCGTCCGTCGAATGCAGATCTAGTGACAAGATCTGTCAGCGAGAATGTCAGAAACTGAAGCTAAGACACACCAACACCTTAGACGGGCCCAACGGAGACGGTCGTTTACACCTCTTTATGTTCACGTCAGGGTTACATGGCAAAGATCAGAGGCTGAGGAGAAACCTGAGGAAGATCTAGACGTGGAACGAGAAGGGTTAGGCAAGGAAAAGGTAAAGTATAGCCGTTAGAAGCTGGGATATTCATAAAACACTCATGCGTGTGCTATACAGTCTCTTGGCTTCAGCTTTGCAGGTTAAGAAGAAATCTTTAGCAATTCTCATTTAGGAAACCAACCATCAGGAGGCTCTAAGTACCTCTCAAATACAGTGGTAACTTAAAGCTGTTGCACACATGCTCATCCTGGCTTTTTCGCTCTGTATTTTTTCTCTTTCTTTTCTCTCCTCACCACCCCATTACCATTCTCCCGGTGCTGGTGCTATAAAATCCAGCTTTGCTCCATAGATTTACGGCTGCAGTTTTGCTCTGCGGTTAAATATAATGTCAAGGCTCCAGACTCCGCGGGGTGTATTTCAAAACTACAGCCTCGCTCAGGTCGCTATGACGACACAGCAGAAAATATTGCCTGTATGGTGTGGCCTGGGAGGTGCCTGGATTTACCAGATGTAGCCTCACAGCCTCCCAGCAGGCTCTCTATACACGCTAAATAAGTGATCCTGCTCTCACAGTTGTTCCAGTAGTCGCTTGATATTAAAGGGACAGTTCACCCAAAAAATAAGATTCCATTTTCCCTCAGAAATTCGTGCTCTGCATTTAACCCATCCAAAGTGCACACACACCCGGAGCAGTGGGCAGCCATTTATAATGCGGCACCCAAGCAGCAGTTGGGGGTTTGGTGCTTTGCTCAAGGGCACCGAAGTCGTGGTATTGCCGGCCCGAGACTTGAACCCACAACCCTAGGGTTAGGAGTCAAACTCTCTAACCACTAGGCCACGACTTCCCATATAGAACACATTATGAAACAAAGGCTGAAGTGTGTGTATATATACTTTTCTTTTGTTTTTTACTGTAAGTCGTATAGCTATTGGGACAAAATGAGAGGGAATTAATGATGAAAAAAGAATAAATTTTGAGTGAACTAACCCTTAATGATTATGAAAAATTTTGACTCCAGTACACAGGCAAACTCTCACACTACCATTCTGGCACACAGGACTGCCATTTACATCACTATAACTGCTTTGCGGTTTGGGCGTTTTATCTTTCTAGTGTACCAAGCCCAAGAAGCTGTTAAATTCATTGGCAATTAATTTAATTTTATTTGACGGCTGAGAATTTATTACACTGCAGCTTACTCAAACAGCTCTTCATCTCGCCGCTACTGCAACAGCGGCAAGTTCTTATTCTGAGGACATGTCTATCAAAGACACACGCACAGGTGTTTCAAAGTTGTGTCTGTTTTGACTTGCTCTTCAGAATCAAAGTGCAGGTATGTCTGTGTTTCTTTAATCCCTCCGAGACTTGAAAGCACTAGATATAAAACATGCTTCTTGTCCCTATCAGTTAGGTATACAAAAGATAAAATGCACAGCAAAAGAAGAAAAAAGCTGGCCAGAATATAACCATAACAATGCCAGAGTTGAAAGACAGATATACTATAATCCTTGTCACTTGAAAGCAATGAGATCATAGATAAAGCAAGTTTAGGGGCTTTTTGGGGGGATACCATGTCCTACCTTAAGAAAAACAGGCTCTTCTTAACAAACCAAATTCGACAGAAGACAAAAACTTTGTTATAAAAACTCCCTTCTGTGTCTTTTGTTCTCTCTTGTGCTTTCGTCTGTCATTTTCTCCCTTTGTCGATTTATCTCTACTGGATAAAAAGCCTTTCAACATGCCCCTAGGGTCTTTCTGATCCTATATCTGATCCTACTTTCTGACTTATCGTTCTCTCCAGCTTAAACAAGACCCACTAAGCGCACTTCCAAAGTTGATCCAGAACAGCTATAACCATAAGGTCATGGGCAGAAATCTACTAGGAATGAATTACGACAGAAAACTCAAAAGGCGGGAGCAATCTTTGACCTTGGCTCAGCATTTGAGAGGAGTGACCCTTTTTATCAGTAGAATCATTTCAAGCACTCATATCCACTTTCGAATCCCCATTTTAATAATTAATACACAGCGTATCTTTACCTGCTCCATTGGTAGTGGGTGCCATGTCCTGGTGAGACACTTGAGGCACACGTTCAGCTCAAGAGCTCTCCACAGCCTCCCCTCGCACAGACCTGAGAGAGCTGGGGAAGTGCTTTCCACTCATCCTTCAATAGTCACCCTTCCCCCTTTCTTCTCTGGCCTCTGCACGGCCCTTGCTCTTTCAGATCATTGAAGGACAATGCTCGGTTTTCAAAGAAAAAAAGGGGGAAAAAGAGAGGGCCCCGGTGTCAAAGCTTTGCCTGTTTGCTGACAGAATGTCTAAAAAGAAGGACCCTAATAAATCAAAACAGGCAAGAAAGGCTATTGTTTTTCCGAGAGCTTGCCTACTTGTCTTCCTCAACCCCTTTCCTCCCTCCCTTTTCTTTTGCCCTCTGCCAAAGTAAAAGTAGTCAGATGAGAGGATCGTTGGAGGCAAAGTTTTTTGTGTCTTGGTCCAGACCTTTATCTTGAATTTTTTTTTTATTCCTTTATTTACAGGGATACACTTGTGTGTGCTTTATATTTGTGGCATTTTTGTTTGTGTTTCTTTCCTCCCTGGCACTGTACAGTAGGTGTGGGTGGTTCATTTAACTGCAAAAGCCTGCATTATCTCTCACCTCATTAGCACCACACATGCACACATACAGCTGGTTTGCTCCTATTTCACAATAATTAATATATATTTTTTTTTTTCTTTTTCCAAAACCACACACTAGGAGGCTAAATATTAGGAAGCCAAGACGTTTATATTTCCTCTAAACTAGAAATAAACGGTTAAACCATGCAGATGAGTGTGCGAGAGTGCGTCATTGCATAAAAAGGCACTAACATAATCTGTTTTCATTTTGGAGAGATTAATGAGTTTTTTCCCCTTGTGTTCTTTTCCTCAAACTCTCACTCCAGTGTTCTGACAGAGCAGTAATCAAACTGATATTATCATAATTGGATCTGTGGCCAGCTCTTTAGAGAAGCCATGTAACCACACAAATCTGGCAACAGTTCTCCGTCAAATATATCAACACGTTACCTCCTGCAGCCTTAGGCGGTTCTCGCATTCTGAATCCAGCGCTGCATGATTTTCATTTGCAAAATGGGGATTTTTTTTTTTTTTTCACAGTTTCAGCTGTGTGATCTTGAAAAATCCTTTAGTGCAGAGATTTGCTACTTTGCAGTTTCTGTACAGGAAAAAAAAAAAAAACCCAGCAGAATCCAGCAAATTTGCACCTGGGTTTACAGGAGCACCTGGTTCATACACATATAGCTTTGAAATGTATATCCGCATTGAAACTCTCTCTGTGGGTTTTGTTTATGATAACACATCTCTCTGCTGTGGTGCTGAGGGGCTCTCACCTCTAACTAGTGAACACCAGTGGTAAAAATAGTCAGGCTTTTACTGAAGGTTGTTTGGAGATATAGAATAAACTGTGATCCACTGAAGTGTGTGTGATATCCTTCAACAAATAAATTGCAGACTCTTGAATTGCTTGTAGCCTTGTTTGCACAGGGTGTAATCACACAAAGCAGGATTGCACCGGACGCTTACGGTGCACTGTACAATGCAGCAGTAAATTAGCCCTTGTGCTAACAACACGGCTTGATACTCCAGAGACAACAGACCAACAAGAGCTTTATCTGTTTGCACAATGATACACCAAGGAGGCTCATTCTGGGTCTGTTGAAGTCCAAGCGTGGCTTAAATTTACACTTTATCTTATCTCCATCCCTTAAATTTGGTGTTCTGTTATTTTCTTCAGTTGATTTCACATCACGTCATCTTTTATGCCTTGCTATTTTCAGTCAGAGAAATCTAAACTTTCTTCAGATGTCATTCCACACATTTTAACGTCATAGTTTCTAAGCGCCTGTGCCAGCGAAATGGGATCCATACCCCCATGTGTTCGTTAAAGTCCTCTGTTATCAACTCTTCCACTATAATCCACTCTTCCTGATTGGACGATGTTGTGAAACCCAAGCCTGTTTGGCGTTAATGTGCATGATCACTTATCATTTAAAAAAGTGTCCCTTGATTGCGGTCCTGCACATACCCTATTAATTTCACCCTGTAACTGCCTTAAAAGCAGCTCACTGTCTTTAAACAAGGCTGAACAACCTTCATGTGGAATGCACATATGTTTTAAAGGGCTTTGCTAAGTGTGGATATTTTTGTTAGCCTCTTTGAAGTATAAATGATTGTTTAGATCTGGGTGGTCAGTAGTATAAGACAATCGTTGAGGTCATACATTGGTCATACATTAAATTATTATTATTATTATTATGCCACTATAGATTGTTGTACACAATACTCAATTTTCACAATGCATATTAGTAGTAGTTCTCAATATTCATAATGCATATTTGTTATGTAGTAGTCTGTATCAGCATTGTCTTAATAAAGCAATATTGCTTAATCTAGGCATGATTTCAGGAAAGGAACAAATGACACTTGTCTAATGCTTCTAAAAGATTTTGCATTACATTAGAAAGCCCTTACTATTAAGAATTAGCCATGCCATTTAACATGGTTTGTGCACTTAATATGTTTAAATCCATGTTTTGTTTAGCAACCAATGCTAATCACATTTGACCCAGAATCATGGCCTTGAATCGGCTCATTGATTGAGGAGCGCCACATGCTCCATCTGTTTAATTGTGTTATGCAAATTCTGTTTTCATTAGACCTTCATCTTAACCTCCTTTGCTTTCTTTCTTTCTCCCTCTCTCCACAGGGACCTGATGCCTAAAACCCTGGAAGGCCAGATCACCATGGAGAAAACACCAAGCTACTTTGTGACCCACGAGGCTCCGGCCCGGATCTACGCCATGTCCCGCGACACCAAACTGATCGTGGTGGTCCGGGACCCCGTCACACGAGCCATCTCTGACTACACGCAGACACTGTCCAAGAAGCCTGACATTCCTACTTTTGAGAGCCTGACGTTCAAAAACAGGACTACAGGGTTGATCGACACCTCGTGGAGCGCCATTCAGATCGGCATCTATGCCAAACACCTGGACAACTGGCTGCAGTTCTTCCCCATGAGCCAGATCCTGTTCGTGAGCGGAGAGCGGCTGATCAGTGACCCGGCCGGAGAGCTGGGACGTGTGCAGGACTTTTTGGGGCTCAAGAGGATCATCACAGACAAACACTTCTACTTCAACCAGACCAAGGGCTTCCCTTGTCTCAAAAAGGCAGAGGGCAGCAGCAAGCCCCATTGCCTGGGTAAGACCAAAGGGCGGACCCATCCAAATATTAACCCTGAGGTTGTGCAGAGACTTAGAGACTTCTACAGGCCTTTCAACATGAAGTTCTACCAGATGACTGGGCATAACTTCGGTTGGGATTAACCGTGAATGGAGGACTTGTTGTTTTCTTTCTTTTTCTGTGTATTTGAAATGGCAAAAAGACATTGAGATGATTGCTATATATATGTAAAATGTACAGAAATCTATTTTATAATAATTTATTTTTAATTTCTAAGCAATTAATTCACTAAGCTGCCTAACCATATTTCACATAACGTCCAGCCCAACTCTAGTCTCACCACCGACATTCCACCGTTTTGATTTGAAAAAAAAAAAAAAAAAGTTTGTTACGGGTATTGTGCATTTACAAACCAACAGCGTCATTTGCGATTCATTCATTTCTGAATGTCCAGTGATGTGCATCTTTATGAATGAACTGTATTTCACTCTCTGACCACATTTCATGTGTCATTACACTCCATACTGGCCTGTGTCCTACTATGTTCGGCTGATAAGCAAGAGCTGATCTGATCGGTCCCTTTACTCAATAACATGACGATCAATACCCCTAATTGCTACTTAGCGTCACTCATGTTTAGAGTCAACCGCTGGCCTGCTGGCCTTTCACTTGCAGGTTCCTGTAATGAATGACCAGTTCGTCGATGGCTAAATCGTATCTCAGACAACAGCAAAGCAGCATGTAGACATTAAATCTGAATTGATCGACTGGCTTCCTCCAGCCTCAGAAACGGCCTGCTGTCCTGTCTGAGAGGTGCAAAGGTCAAGATAGCTTTGAAAGGAGCTGGATTTGTTTAAAAAGCAAGAGCCAAATGATGACATATGAGCCTCAAAGATGCCAGGCCCCTATCTTTATGAAGCTTTACTCAAATGTGACTCATACTAGAACATAAAACCCCTAACATGAAAAGTAGCATTTCTCGTTCATCCCATCAAAATGCGTTTCACGCCACATCTCCGTTCTCCTCTTCTTGCCAAATTTGAACAAGCTTGCATTGAGATGCCTCATTGTTCATCTTTTTCTCATGCAAGCCTTCACGTGCTTTTGTTTGTCTTTCTACTTGAAAGCACAGAAGAAAAGTCGGTCACTCTTTATCTGTGAAATTCTTTCCGTGACCACTGAGATGGCGGCTGTCTCGAAGGCAAGATGAATGAATGGGCTTCATGCAGCTCTGGTTACTGTTCACTCAGAGCACCTGATTCAGGATCAGCTCACAATGATGGGTTTAGGTGTGGGGTTTGAAGAGAGCATGGAGCCAACATCAGGCTGAGATGCTGTAGATGGTGAGGTCACAGGGAGGTTTTAAGGCAGAATATTGCATTTGCATTAGGAATGTACTAGAACTTCACCTTTTTTCATCCTTATTTAATATACTGAAAAATGAAATGCAGAGGGAAACTTTTGTCTAATTGTTTGGTTTTGGATGGATGCATTTAAAAAAAAAAAACGAAAGCGTTCTGTATCAGCTCACTGATTTTGGTTTTGCTTTACAACATGCTGTGCCTCGAACCAGTCCTGTGCTATGCTAAGCCAACTTCCTTTCATCTAGAGAGGAGACTGTAATATTTATCAGCTGTTAGGACACAGCCATTTGATTACTGTTGGCCTTCTAGTCTGAATTAAGGGACATTTTATTCAATTCAAATAATCAAATGTTCTGAGGAGGCATAAGAGAAACAATGTGAACTGTAATGAAATCATCAAAGCTTGTTTCTTGCATTCACATTACGTTTAAATGCAAATCATTTGGATGATGGAAAATAAAATAATGTCAAGTAAATTGTCATCAAATTCTTGCCTATGGGGCCTCCTGTGATTTTTACCAGTGCAATTTAGTTTATTGGTTCAGAAACAACTGTCCCAGGATGTATGATAAAGTTTGTCCCTCACTGATTACATGTGAACTGCATATGATTCTGATCTATTGGTATGAGCAAAGTTTCATATTTTTGCTTATGGTCAGGCAGTGTGTGCTGATGCATCTGTTTAATGGTTGAGTTTTATTCAACCTCATAGAGATACCCAGATGTTAGAAATGTTTGTCTTACTCTGAGTATAACAAATGCATAGACTAGAAAGGATCTTTATGTACAAATGATGAGGAAGACATGTAAACCAAGTATTTTGTTTTATCAAAACTTAATTTTACAACATGAAAGAAAATGGAACAGATGTTTCAAAGATAATAAAATATTGAAAATTCATACTTTTGCTTTGTATGAAGAATAAAATAAAATATATATTTTACCAAACTACTTGACTTTGTCTTGTCTCTTACAAGTAAAAACACTTACAATTAAACACATGGTAGATAGAAAAAAATAATTATTGACTAATATGAAAATGTGTTTTTCTACAGTGGCTGAGCGAGCTCAACATGTTGCAAATAAAATAAAATAAAAACCTTGCAAATAGAAAAATCACCTGCAGATTAAGAAAACATCTTGAACAATTTGCCAAAATCTGGCCAATTTATTTATTTATTATGTCCAAACATACATGAAACATTTCATTTTATATAATAAATCTATAGACTACAAGTATGTCTTTGTGTTTAGTAAAAAGAAGCGGCACATAAGAAAGATTCATTTGGGAATCAGACACAGGTCGAGCAGAATGTTTTTGATTCACTAAAAATAAGCAGCTCATGTGTTATTTCAACGCTATCTCACGGCCAATTCGTACGTATTTTACGAGGTGGCTTATTCGTACGAATTTGTACGACCTCACGTGTACGATTTTATACGATTGGTCTAAACCCCAGTGCCGATTAGGTTTAGGGGCGGGGTTAGGTGTAGGTCATTCGTACAAATTCATACGAGTGTGGTCGTACGAATTCATACGAATAAGCCACCTTGTGAAAAATGTACGAATGACCGTGAGATCGGGTTGGTTATTTGTTTGTGAATCTGACTTCTCTGTGTTCATTCCTTTTGCATGCAATTCGTGAATACAACTGCATAGAAATGAGTTTCATGTCATTATTTCAGGGCATGAGAATTTAATTTTATTCATTTATTTTTTGCATCACTTTCAGACAAGGAATTTACGTTCTCAACTCATGATATATTTTGCTGTGATGCTGAAGACAGTAACGTGTAAAGCCATTCGTAATGCTTTTGTATATTTGCTATTTAATGGCTTGCTTTGGGATTAATTTTAAGGTTTGACTTTGTTTTACAGCTTAAATCTTGCAGCAAAAACATTATACATTTAATAACAAATTTAGATTATTGATGGTGTTGTTACATGCTCAGTGTGCTGTAGATATCTTATTCCTCAGCAATAACTGTTATATATATATATATATATATATATATATATGTATGTAAGTGTGTGTGTTTTGTTGTAGACAAGACTTTACATTATGTTTTTTGTGGTATCTGTAGTTTGTTACAACATTATGTAAATACCAATGACATGAACTGAAAACACAGCTGGCCCTGGGGACCCCCTATGGGACTGAGGTGTTACCAGATCTTAGAGATCCTTGGCTGGAATAGAGCAAAGCCGAGCCTTGGGTGACTCCTCTGCCCACCAGGGAGCAAAGCATTCTAGGGAATGGAGACGGGGACAAGAGCCATATGCTGTACTGTAAACTACAGAGAGTCTGTGGCCCACACGGCAACAATTCCATGTTGTTTGTGTGAAACTACAACAACTGTTATTTAATCCCAAAACCACTGGTCCACACATTATTTCGGTAATTGCTAGTTGGAAGGATTTAAAAGATTTAACTCAAATCATTCCTGCTAGAACTTGTCATGTATTTAGCTAATTGTCATACCCTGATAGAAAGAGAGCTGAAAATGACACCATGAGAAAACAAACTTGGCCTCTGAAGAGAGAGACATGTCTCAGCTTTCTATTTTACTGCATCGTGCCATAATTGTTTTCCTTTCATCAAGATAACAGTCAACACCGGCGTATCTGAGACTGGATAAATGCTCACCACAAACTGAAGTGTAGACTTCAGGTTAGTCTGTTTGCACCATTCCGACTTGACTGGCCTCCATGCAAAACCTCATTATGTTGGTGTTACCCATACCGATAAATGATGAACCTGATTAGGCAAATCACAGGTGAATGACATCTGTCTCTGAGCCAGGACACCTTCAGGGGAAGTGTTTATGCTGCTACTGTTAAGCTCTGGGGACTGAATGGTATCCAGTAATTGCTACTGTACTCCAAACCGACGACTGCTGTCGTCACAGCTGCTGCAGGGATGTTGTGGGTATGGCTGCTTTTGTTTTTGACGTTTGGATGGGCGCAGACACCTGGCCCTTTCTTAACACGCAAAGCCTCTATGCCCCTTTATAACCCCCCCCCTTTTCCCCATGACTGTGAATGCTTTGTAGCATTTTGATCTGACTGGACTTAAACAGGCAACTGAAGTTGTTGAAGGTCTATCATGGGGGAAAACACGGCCGACAGAAAAGAGTGGAGGAATCAATAATTCAAACTGCTCAGCCCCCTTGATACCACATTAATTCATGAACTACATGCTGCTGCTTTCCATTAAAGTGTGGTTCATACATAGTGGACAGCAGAAGCACTTGCACTTTCATGACAACACACCCTTTTAAAAGTGTCAAGTTATAGCTGGGAATATAACTGACTTTATCTTTCTTTTGTTACACGTGAGTCAAGGATGAAGGACAGAAAACTGGCAGTAAATTTTCCATGATGACAGCTCATGGGTCGTTCACACCAGAGTTGTGTGCCAGCCAAAACTGGTTTGAAAATTCCTTTGAAATTCAAATTTCATTTAAGTTGTATTTGAATTGAGGTAGCAAACTCATTTTGCATATAAGGACGTAGACCTAATAACTCAAATGAATTCAAATAAAATCCATAGATTCCCATCTCAAAATTACGACTTTGTGGTGGCATTCATATGCATTCAGATTATGTTTTTGATGTTTTGACCTCTGATTAAATTCATTAGAATTACAAATCAGTAAAATCATTTTTTATAAAATAAAACCTTATATATCCAAGATGATAAATTTGCCACTCATGTGACAACAATCAAGTATACTAAACAAACATTTATCATTGCACAGAAAACACAGTAGTAAGCAGTATACAGTGTTAACTCTTCTGTATTCGTTTATTAATAATCCAGTATTACAACTGGGGACATGTCTGCATGCGTGCATGTATGATTATTATATTAGATTAAGACATAATTAAGCATAATTAAGTAAATGTCAAATACTAGTAATCATTTTTTTTTCTCTCTCTTATTCAAATCAGTATGACCAGTTCAGTTCAAGAACATTTGGCAGCATATGTCAGAATTATATGTGTTGGTTTGTTTGCCCCCCCCCCCCCCCCCAAATCTTTGATGGATATTGAAGAGCACTGTTTTGGACACTTAGCAGCAAATAGACAAGTTATCTTGGAGCATTTCTCATGCTCTCTAAATGTCTGAAAAAATTACACTACTCTACAAGTTTGTGTTTGCTGTGAATCACACTCTGATACAACACCCTCACAGGTGTTTCCTTCCATCTGGCAGTCTACTCTACACTAGATCCTTATGCCAACCAAATTATATATTCCATCGCTTATATCCATGTATATGTGGCTATTGAGGACCATTTGGCCAACAGACTGACAGGTTACCTCTACAGGATCTCTCTATGGTTTATGAAGAGGTATCTACTGCAGGAAGCAGCATGCTGGATCATGCAGCTGTCTTTTATATGGTGGTGTTTGTTTTAGTTCAAACATAGAAGAGGAAATGTAAATAAATGGTGCGGTATGTACGCAGGTAAAGACAGAAGGACAAAGAAAAAAGAGGGATTCTAAAAAGTTAAAGAGTGGCTGGATGGAGGTGTGCAGTTGTTTTATAGAGTCAGATTGAATCTTATGGGTGCTGTTGATACTCGTTGTTTGCAGTTTACGAATAGAATGAGAAAACTTTGTTCTAATGTACTATTACTATTTATATTATACAGAACTCTGCACAGTAAGTGATTTCTCTATCTGCATTGAAGACCTATTTGCCAAAATGTGCAGTATTCTAGATAGCGTGCCGTGCAGTATACACACAGGACACTGTCCTACAGTGCAATGTGCTTAGCTAGCATACTTCCTGTTTAGCTATATATTAACTATATTTTTAACAGACATAATAAGAGTAATCTGCTAGTATTCTGTTCTGAATTCAGCCACTGTCTCTTTTCTTGACAATTTTTTGATTGGAATCAGTCTGATGAGGCCATGTTACCATTTAGCATATTTGAGATATTTAAAGAAGAAAAAATATATTAGCTTAGAATTTAGATATTTATCTGGTTGAATACTGGACAGTAAACAATAGTTAACAATATGCAATAATATGGACTGTTTCTTCTGAATATCATAAGAACATTTTGCTAATTATCAATAATTTATGTTGGAAATGAATACCTGAACTACTATAAAAAAATTGCTGCTATAGCATATATGTCTATAAAAAGGTACATGTTTTAATATATATATATATATATGTATATATATATATATATATATATATATATATATATATATATATATATATTTGCTTCCCTTTACAAGTCAATTGCTCCAACCACATTTATAAGATTTTTTAAAATTCTTTTTTAAGAAAATTAGGGATGAATCAACATTATTTTGTTACAATTGTTGTCAACCTATGCTAAACCTAGAGCATTCCTGCAAAACTTTCTGTCACAAAAAATAAAATAAAACCTTATATATCCAAGATGATAAATTTGCCACTCATGTGACAACAATCAAGTATACTAAACAAACATTTATCATTGCACAGAAAACACAGTAGTAAGCAGTATACAGTGTTAACTCTTCTGTATTCGTTTATTAATAATCCAGTATTACAACTGGGGACATGTCTGCATGCGTGCATGTATGATTATTAGATTAGATTAAGACATAATTAAGCATAATTAAGTAAATGTCAAATACAAGTTTACATGTATGTCTTACTAGCGAACATCAGTAGCAACGAGTGGCGTGACGTCATAACAAAAGACAACTGATGAAGATGCGAAACGACCAGCTGTGCTCGTGTGTGTTTTGATTGCTTTTGGACCCCCTGTGGAAACACTTAAATGTGGTCAGACACACTGACTGACGTCCATCAATAATGCAGAAAGCAGGAACATTTTGGTTTGTGTGTGTGTGTGTGTGCACAGCGATTGGACAATTGACTCGTTCCCCGCAGGAAGTCTCTCTCACACAGACGAATGGATGAGTATAATTTGCTGTCTGATGAGACTCGAGTCATTCTTAAAGGCCGGAGGCTCAGCAAAGCCCTAATGAGCGGATCGAGCGTACTGTGTGCTTCATATTCGGCTGTGCGTTTAATAAAAACGTTTAATAATAAAAACGTTCATAGGTATTAGACAGTCTATCGAGCACATTATCATCTACTGATGCATTTCCGTCTGTGTGCGTGTGATAGGTAAGAAAACCCTGCAGTTCCATTAGCACATTGTTCATTTTTTTTTTTTACACTAGTTCTTATTCTCAGTTATGGTAATCACACTATCTCACCATAAAGAAAATGTGAGTTGCCTGTACCTTTGCAAAATGACTTGTGGGTTATTCTTAAGTTGATCTTAGTAGTTGGTAAGGCATTGCTAAAAATCAAATGACATGATAGATGATATTAGAATTTTATTTTTTATTCTAATATTTATATATATTATAAGTTTTATACTATCTATTCATTCATTCATTCATTCATTCATTCATTCATTCAATGACACATTAACCAAAAATTTACCAGAAATTACAGTAAAGACATTTATAATGTTAAAATATTTATATTTCAAATAAATGTTGTTCTTTTAAACTTTCTACTCATCAAAGAATACAGACAAAAAGTACCACATTTTACACAAATAATATGCAATGCAACTGTTTGGCATCACATGAATGAATTAAATTTGAATATATATTCAAATAATATATTTTTTTACTATATTTTTGATAAAGTAAATGCAGCTTTGTGAGCATAAAATACTCATCCATTGAACTGTAGTGTTTCTGTATTGGTCGATATTGGATATTTAATTGTCAAGAAGAAGAAGAAAAAAACTCCTTGAAATCAGTTCAGAATGAGATGCATTGTAAAAAAGAATCATATTTGTATAGGCCTAAATTGCCTTATTTATGTTTTCAAATTACAAGGTTTAATAGAATAGAACATCTGATAATGACATCTGAATAATAATATTGTTTAGCATGCATTATTTTGTTCATATTCATAGCATAAATGCAAAAGAAATCACGGTTGTAAACTACCATTTGCAGTCAGTGTCTTTCTTTTATGTTCACTCTCATATGTCTCTCTCAGTTCCTGCATTTTAATTCATAACATCCCCCAATCCTTTGTAGGATAGAGATAAATGTGGTGTACAGTTCTTCATGTGATTGTGTGAAGATACATTTTTACTGCAATGATTTTCAGTTTCCTTTTGTTTTCTTCCACTTATAACTATTACATCAATGCATAGTTGAGAGTGTGAATGCCTCTCAGAGTTTTAAGGTCATTGCGTTAGTGTAATAAATTTATTCATATATTCTTGTGCCCACAGGGCTGGTCACCCCCTTTAATAAGCTACTGACATCGGACTTCTGGGATTGCCAGACGAGAACTTTCACTGCTGCAAATGAGGTCCAAAAACCTGTGCGTGTGTGTGTGTGTGTGATTGGGTATGTCTTAATGTGTCTCCAAATGCTTCCCATCTTGGGACCAAGACATGGCTATGTGCCATCAAAATGCCATTTCAGGACTGAATGAAGTCAATATATTACCTCCAGCCATTTAACATCTGCATCTCCCACCTGGCCTTTACTGACCGAATCACCTAAAGCAATAAGGGGACAGTTGCTGATGTTTACAGGCCGTGTGAGATTGTGTATTCAGCCATGTGCAGGTTTGTGAATATTACAGAAATGACATGTCATCACTCAACCAAAACCAGTTCAGGCATGCATCATTACACACCTGCGATAACTATAGCACACGGTCAAAGTCACTTTAGATATGCATAAACATTTTTAATAAGAGTCCGTGCTGGCAGGTTTCCATTAATGCAAAAAAAAAAAAAATAATAATAATAATACTAATCTTCCTAGAATAAATACCCTGGCTAGATTTTAATAATATAAAAATACAAAAAGATTGGATGTTGTTTAGAACAGAAATATATCGAATTTATTAACTGAACAAAAAAAAATTGTTATTTATTTTGTAAGGATTATTTGACTAGAAAGTTCAAAATAAACATTTTTTTTTTCTTTTTTTGCTAATGTTTTTATACTTTACCGTCACTTTTGGTCAATTCAATGTGACCATTGCATGTTGTAATTTCTCTGAAATGTATTTTAAGAAAAACTGAGACTTAAGAAAGTGGCTGTTAAAGAGTTCATGAGGCTTGTGAGAGATGGCAAGTTGTAGACAGAGACCTGATGGATGATAAGTAGAAGATTGTGGAGAGGATCTGGGTGGCCTCGTCACTCATGGTGTGTGTCTCACTGAGGGATTAGTCTCTCCAGTAACCATGTGGTGTGTGTGTGTGTGTATGTGCACTGACAGCTGGAATCATACTGCAAACTATGATCAGATGCTAACGCAAGGAGTTAGTAAACACTATGCATCATTTAGCATCAATTAGATGCTGCTTAGTTCCTGTTAGTGACTGTGTTTACATACATAGATTTAATATGCACCACACAAACTATCAGACCATGCCTGTGCTCCTCTTAAAGTCAGCGTGACACAGAACTCACAATCATCTTTTCTTCCCTATAGCAGCAAAACCCCCTTTTTTTTAAGCATAAAATTGTTTGATACAAAAATCACCTTTTGGATCACAAAGAAATTTCATTTGAATCAAGCTTAATATATATATATATATATATATATATATATATATATATATATATATATATATATATATATATATATATATATATATATATATATATATATATATATATATATATATATATAAATTAATTGGATGTTGTTCCTTTTTCATGGAAGTCTGAATTTTAATAGATTTGTGGCTAGTGCATGGGGGATTTCCATCGTCATTGTTTTCCCTGTCAGTAGCATTTCTCATGCTGTGTGTGTAAAATCGCTTGCTTATTTTTTTTTGTGTCTCACTCTCACATCATAACCCAAGGCGGATTCTTAAACAGGTGAAGTGGCAAGGCTGTGACAATAGATGCACTAAATTGATACTCATAAAGCACATCTAGACCTGATGTGCTTTTACACCTACCATTATAAATAAGAAAACCGATGCTTAATGGGTCCCTTCTCTCAAAAGAGGAGGTCACGAAAAGAGAGAGAGAGACAGGTGAAGGTTGTTGGTTTTCGTCTGTGTTGTGGAGTGCAATATAAACCTGCATAAAACTTGGCCTATAAAAGCAGCCATAAGAAAAAAATGCTTGACCATGCATAATTAACCCTGTTGGTAGGGTTCAGCAAAACGGACTCACAGGGCTTCAGGGAAAGGGTACGAGGGGAACAAACCACTTAAAAACACCCTCAAAACCTTGTTCTTTGCCGAGCTGGGTTCAAAGGAGAGAAATATGACTTTATAAACTTGCTTTAGCTTAAAAGCTCTCACATTTGAAATTGTATATTAATGAGATATGAAATTGTTCATGAAAATGGCCTTGTACAGAAGTGAAACAACATATACACTGACCAACTTTTACGATGTTTCCAGTTATTATAGAGTAAAAAAAAAAATCCATGATTCTTTAAGATTTCATTCATTTCTATGACTTTAAAGTCTTGAATCCTCTTTTGAAATTCCCTGATATTTCCAGGATTCCCTGGCTTCTCGATTTGGATCAGAGCTATCCACTCAGATTTTCTCAATGAATGTGATTTTCTGTTTAGGTCAGACGTCTGCAATAATCATGTCTTGGTTGTTCTGATTACATCGGTTTGCAGTGCAGTAGCTGGGCTAATGATGAATAGAACTGATGATGAGGAAGATGTGAGGAAGGTAGATGAGGGTTTGTGTTGTAATTAGAAAGACCCATTGTGAGTTATCAGTTGATCTGCATTGCTGCTCTATTCCATGATTCAGGAGTTTTAGGAGTAAAATTACAATAACGGCAAATTGCATGCCTTCTCTTTTTCCCCACAATATATTTTCCACACAGATAACAGGAGAAATGCTAATGTTGCTATGCTAATATTGGCATTGCAACAGAGAATAATGTCAGATGACTACAACTGATAACTTGCTGGCCTGTCTCTAGGAGCGCTGGAGTAGCTTTTCTTTTATTTCATTTAATTTTAGTTTTTTATTTGTATAATAATTTTTTCTACAAACAAATATCTTTTTTGTTTTTAACCAAACAAGCTAATTCACCTAAATTAATCAGAATCCAAACTTAATTTGAACATTGTTTTCAGTTTGCTTGGTTTTGGGGTGTATGCATGGTGCAACAAGGTCGCATAAAAATCTGGAATAATTTGTACAAAATGGCACAATCATGAGATTTGTTACTTATGTGAGGTAGCCTACTGAAAAAAAAAGGTAGCATGAAATGTCACTGTTTTTAGTTTGCTACTTCACAACACTGGTCTTCAGACTGTAAGTACATTTTCACTTGTAATGGGTGTCTTTTGAGGAAAGGGAATGCATAAAGAGTGAAAATTGTGTTTTTGTTTTGAGAAAAAAAAAACACTGAAAATGAGCTTTGTGGGGAAAAAGCAGCTGGGTTTTTCAGGGTTTGATTTAGAGTTTTGTATTAAAAGTAAAAAAATGAGCTGCACTTCTAAATCATAAAAAATGATCTCTGTGTAAGTGCTCAGTTGGAGCCATTTTCAGTATGATAAATTATGTATTTATGATTCGTCGATGGGGGGGGGGGTTAGGGGGGTTCTTTGCTCTTGGCTTCAAGGAAAATTAACAAAGAGCATGTTCTGTCTTTCTGTGTAAAAAAGAAAAGTAGATTAAGACAAAGAAGATATATGACTTTTACAGGTGTGAACCCTTCCAGTAAACTGAAGAATCTACTCTTTCATCCATAAGAAGTTTACCGAGCAACCCAAAACTACCATAGTGTTTTTTTTCTCTCTCTCTCTTTCATTCGATGAGCTGGAGAACAGGAAGCAGATGTCTTCATGACAGGAAAAAAGCAGAACTGAATGATTCTGGTTAGCACAGCAGACTGGTGCCACATAACCATTTGGCTGGATCTTTATGATCTGATATGATAGACTAACACACGCTAAAGCTGCTCAGGGAAAAACACACTTCTACGCCTGAGGGAACCAGACACAGAAGCAGAACAAAATATCTCACAGCGCTGTTTCACAAAGAGACATGCACAGTGTAGTAGTTTCTTCTGACTAGTGGAAAGCTTCCTTGTATTAATAGAGAAATTACTTGCATTTTCATATTACATATAATTTCCATTGCAATATTTAGTAGTATATTTTGGGTACTGAGTATAATTGTTTGTATTAAAGGAATAGTTCACCCAGAAATGAAAATAATGTCATCATTTACTCACCTATAAGTTGTTCCTGACCTGTATGAAGCTCTTTCTTCTGTTGAACATATTGATGTTTTTAAAAATACAGATAATCAAATAGTTGCTGGTCTAAATTGACTTAGTTTTTATTATTATTATTATTATTATTATTATTATTATGGAAGTCAGTGGGGCCAGCTACTGTTATCTTACCCACAGATCTTTTTTTATGTTCAACAGAATAAAGAAACTCTGAATGAATAAACTTGGCGTAAATTAAGAGATAATACATTTTTTTTTGGGGGGGGGGCTATCCCTTTAAATTAAGAAATATAATATGAATATATTAATATAGTATACTACTGCTACTAATGAATTATGGATAGCACTTTATTTTACAGTCCTGTTCCTCATGTACATACTATGTATTATTATAGTAATTACAATAACTATGTAAAAACTAGGTACTAACCCTGAACCTACCCCTAAACCTAACCCTCACCCATGTAGTTACCTTGTATTACCAGAACTTTCTTAGATAAATACACTGTAAGTACACTATAAGTACATGTTAGTACACATACTGTAAAATAAAGTGCAAGCGAAATATGCATAATTATATATTTTATAATTATAATATATATCTTTTATAATTTATTATATATACCTTGTGTAACAAAATGCAGCATGTCTGATCCAGGGAAACTGAACAACCCCAGATGTGTTTCAGTGACCGGGTTGATTTGCCTCGGGGCTCAAGGCCTTGTCCATCATCAGCACAGAGAGAAGTGTAAGGTGTGCAAGTGTGCCGTGTGTCAGAGAGTGAGAGGGGAATATGAAACCGTAAAGCTGTTGTACGTGGAGTGAGAGAAAAGTGTACAGCGGAGATGTGAAAAGATGCAGAAAGAGCCTCTCTCTTAACCATGAAAATTTCATGACGCTAAATCTAGACAGACTTTTAGTGTCGGCCAGGATTACAGCACAGCGCGGAGCACACATGAATAATTGAGCCTAGAGTCTCTGAATCTCTAAATGTGTGGATGCAAAAGCCACGCAGAAGATCAACACGAAAGAGCAAAGACGTGAAAATGAACGATTAAATACAGCAACTAAACAAACAATTCAATACTTATGTAGTCAATTAAAGGACAAGTCCGTCGTCGTTTATTCAACCTCATGTCTTTTGAGACCTGTCTAACGTTTTATTGTCTAGGAGTTATTTATAGCAGAATCCCCAAGTCGCTCTTTTCCAAGTAATGAAAGTCGACGGAGACCATGACTTTCAAGGAAAATTTTTGAGGAAAGATGTTCATTTTTATTTCAAGGAAAGATGGAGAACCGCAGCCTTTTGTCAGTTTTGAAACGAAGGACAGCGGGTTACAGTCTCTCAACACTGGCATACTGAAGCACCCTCTAACTGTGTACCAACAGAACAGGTGGCTGAATGAAATCACTCCTAATGTCATTAACAGCTAAGCTAATATTTAACATGCCACAAACATTACCTCAAGCCTGGGCCACCTCAGTGAACAAGGTGAAACTCTCTCTCTCATACACACACTCCTGCTGTCAGAAACATGCGGGGTGTTGACCCAGCCATAGCTGTCATTTAAGGTTTAAAATTCCACTGGCCTTCCCAGCCCCCCTCAACTATTGGCCAGCGCTGTCCCGCGGTCAGTCTGGACCCCAGCAGTGTGTGACAACAGGTGCAGAGACACCAGCTTTCTCTCTCCTCTCACACAGACCCCTCTTCCATGTTTTTCAAAGGCATTCTTTCCGTGTTTCAACTCCCACTGGCCTTGGAGATAATGTTGTCTCTTCTGGAGTCCTGAGAAAAAGTCAGGGAGGATGGGATAGCAACAAACTGGGGATTTGTTTTATTTAATGGTTGAATGGTTTCCACATTCATTTTCTGAAGACCTTGGTATGAAAAAAAATACTTTTTGTGAGTCTAGCACTAGGCATGCTGGATTGTGGTTCTCCTGTATAACATGTAAGATAAGAGTTTGCATCAGTCCAGGTTTGTTTAGCTTCTTAATCATTTCTGGTCTTCTATCCTTCAAACGGCCAAAACGTTTTTTTTTTTTTTTTTTTTTTTTTTAAGAAAATGTGAGTGGTTCAAATGCAAAACTATACTGATATACTTATAATATAATATAATATAATATAATATAATATAATATAATATAATATATATATATATATATATATATATATATATATATATATATAATATATATATATATATATATAAATTACTGAATAAAAATACATAAAATATTTTATTTATATAAAATACTAATATAGTCAATAAATATATTTTATTTATTTTCCAGTACACAATCCTAAAAATATTTCAAACAATATTTAAAACATAGCAACACTGCATACGATATCAAGATGTTTTCATTGATTTGTATCTTAAAAATAATTGTATTTTGTCATACTGCACTGGCAGCTTTTCGTTAGTTTTTAAATCAAGACAAATGACAAATATTCTAGTACAATAATACAAACTATATTAATTTTAAAGGCACTTTCTCAGAAATCACTTTTCCATAGTGTTGCTTCTCAAGTAATTTTTAGGATTTTTAATTGAAAAAAAAAAAAAAAATGCTGTTTCAGAGTGGATTTTTTTTTTTTTTTTTTTTTTTTTTTTTATACATGTTGCTATTTGGTTGCTAGTGAATTCTTATTGCAGGGCGTTCTGCATGGATGCACATTGGTCAAGCCAATATTGCCAATATGTTGTGTAGATTGCAACAGTAAAAGTGAGCACCTCTAAAATTTATCTTTTGGGTCCAAAAAAATTATAATAATAAACAAATATAATAAAATAAAAAAACATTTCATTATTGTACAGAGGTACAGTTACTACAGTAGTAGTTTCGAATTATAATACCAAGTCATGGCATGAGCACACATGTCTGACTGTAGTCCTCACCATCTGTTCATGTGATTTTACTCATTTCCAACTGATTGTGAAGAGAGCTAGTTGTTTTACCGTGTCTTCTTTTCATCTCTCCTTTTGATTTCCATGAGGCTTAATTTCACAGCCGTATGAAAGTCATTTGAGACCTTTTGTTTTTCAGGGCCCCTGAAGACGGAGGAGGCATTTATGACAAAACTTGGGCCTTCTCCCCAGCGATGGGGGGTGTCTGAGGTCAGATGGTTCTCATTTGAGGTACGTGCTCGTGTGAGCAGGAAGGGCTGTTTTCCGCTGTGCTTATTTGCATGTAATTGACTTTTTTTCTGTTTGTTGTAAAACGCATGAAATTTGCTCTGTGATTGTTATATTGTAACAGCATGACACCATGACAGGGGAAATCATGTTCTCTGTCTCATAAATGACTCACTCACATGGAAATTAGTTATTCCATTAATGTAAAAAACAAAGTACCATTCAAATCTAGTATCATATGCTTCACGTCCAAAGTTACAAAGAACTGCACATCCAGGGACTGTAACCTACCAAGGCGGTATCTTATTATTCCAACACAGTTGCAGTTATATATTTACAAGCTAATATTAATTATAAAAAATAAATGAGTTGACAAATATACTTGATAAAATAGTCAGTTTAGCCAAATTAATAAAGATATTTATTTCATGTCCACTGATCAATATAATAATTTATAATCTGTAATATAAATAATCTATTAATAATCTAATAATACATAATCTATTATAGATCAGTGGTCATGTCAGTAAATCATAATGAGAAATGTAATGTAGAATTTAGAATAAATTCTAATGAAATTTATTTAGGAACCAAGAGTCCTCAGATAAAGGTTAAATAAAAAATATTAAAATTTGAAATATAAAATTTTGGTCTGATTATTATAAAAAAAAAAAAAAAAAACTATTCGAAGTTTACTATGTGTTGCTTTGCTGGCCATAAATGCAGGGAATCCATAATAAATCCTATGAACGCAAACTAATAATCTATTAATAATGAAATAATATATAATCTATTATAGATCGGTGGTCATGTCAGTAAATCATAATGAAAAATGGAATTTAGAATTTAGAATAAATTTTAATGAAATGTATTTAGGAACCAAGAGTCCTTAGATAAAGTTTACATAAAAAAGATTAAATATTAAATGTTTAAATATTAATAAATAATGGATAAGCATCATTAGCATTAATTTAATATATTATATAATAATGATGATATAATATCTTTGAGGGGTTTCTTAGAAAGTATTTATATTTGTGATTAATTCAAATATGTAATCAGCATATCACGTCATTCATTTGATTTTTAAAAATTGCAATCACTTGACACACCTAAAAACATAAACTTAGCTTGTTTATCCACTGGGATCTTATTTGATTCTAAGAGGATTCTTGTTTGATCTCATTCAAATTGGTTCCAAAATATAACAGAATTCCAGTAGCATTCCCTTAAGGTCAGAATCACTCTTATATTAGGACATTTGTTCATTCCATTAGCAAATTTAATCAGTATAAAAAATACATTTTCAAATTGAGTTGAAACGGGTGAGGCAGGTTGAATAAACATTGCAGAGATGATTTTTAGTCTGTCTGTAATTGCTTGCCGTCTCTGGAGTCCTGCCAGGTTTCTTGGTGTTAACTGATCAATTCCCAATAGGAGCCATGCTGTTTGAGAGATGCAGTCTGTTCTCTGCATGGTCTAACACACACACACACACACACACACACACACACTCACTCTCTTTAGAGGCTCGTACGCTCAATACTTGCAAAACCATGCAGACTCGTTACTTTGCACGTTCTTGTTGCACAGCTTTACCAATAACTGATTTCAATGCCCATCCTGACCCCGAGGGGGAAAGAGACCCGTGCCATGCCATGCCCCATCAGGCCCCGAACAGCTTGAAGGGTGAATGACTGATCAATAGATTATTTATATTTTGCATATAAGACAAAAACAATGGCACAAGAAGAGGCGTGTGTGAAGAATGCTTGCATTTACATAATCATTCTTCAGAAGCTCAAAGGGACTGGACGGCCTGTCAGCATCACACATGTCAGCTTCTGTTTGGATGTATAGCGCCATTGTTTAAGAATCACCTTGACATGTTTGGGTCATATGATACAAGCCATCCATCTGCAAAACATGCATTGTTCATGTGGAGGACTGGTTTAATAATCAATATCCTCTCTCTCCAAACTGGCATCCCTCCAGAATGTGTTTTCCCTCTGGAAGTTCAATCTTTTGACTGGTAGGATGATTTTGTTTGCTGTTAATATGTGTACTGAAGTCATATTAACCACAGGCAGTTGGACAGAAGAAGTCATGGAACTGATGAGACGACCAACTGTTGATCTTTTGGCTAAGCTGTTGATCTGTTCTGGCCAGAAACCCAAGCTGCGGTCAATAATTCATTAAAATCCCAAGCAGCCAAACCATGCCAGACCTCTGATATATTAACTGATTCTATTCTTTTGTAGATTTAAGACTTAAAAGAGAAAATGTAATTGTTAATCAACTAATTTTTGTATGTTTATAAGCATGAGGTGGATCATTAAATGTATTAATAATAGGTGTGTATACAAATATTCGGTCTGTAATTATTATAAAAATAAAATAAAAACACTTTTCAAATTTAATTATGTGTTGCTATGCTGGCTGTAAATGCAGGAAATCTATAATAAATCTGTTTTATAGCAGCTCTTCAAAACAGATTTTTTTTTTTTTTTTTTGCAGTGAATTGCATACATTTTCTAAAAATATTAAAATGAAAAATAAACAAGAACAAGCCTAACATTAATAATAAGCTAAATAATCAAGAACAATCCTAACATTGAGCAACATATAGCAGGATAAGTGCTTATGCCCTGAGGAAACTCGTTACAGTGGCTGTGAGGACTGAAAAGAGAAGTGTCTCATCTATAACATATGCAATATGTTTCCCACTTCATCAGTTCACAGCCCTGCCTGGGTGGCGTGAACTCCATGAAGAGCTCCCCAGAGAGAAACCGAGAGAGGAAGAGAAAGGACGGCTTGATGCCACTCAGCTGACACTCTGGGAAAACTGCCTAATGGACAGAAGAGAGGAGGAGGAGGAGAGAGATGGACCAAAGTACCACAGAATCTCAGACAGGAACAGATCTGGCTTATGAAAGTTAGTATTGATTCTGCACATTTATTTATTTATTTATTTTATTATTACTTTTTATAATCGACTTCAGTTTAATGGACCAATTTGTTCAATAGATTAAAAAAAATATTAGCTTGTTTGAAAGAGATCACACAAAATGTATTATTTTACAATAGCAGTAATTGTGGTAATGGGGGGTTACTAGGCTCAGTCATTTTAATACTGTTGACCATTTTCATCCCCTCTTCATATGCATACCCTTACATCCTGAGCCAACATAAAAAGTGTAAATCATGAAGGCCAGCCCCTTCAGTTCTGAAATGAGAGAATGATGTTTTTGGGAGCGTGGGAGGGCCGTGACTTTGAGCTGTCAGGGGACTAATCCTGGCTAATTACAGAAGCTGCCCCAGCATCAGAGAACATAGTCAACCACTGCAGGGGTCACGCAGCATCAGTCATGTCCCAGCCACACAAAGCCTCCTCCAGAGGACCCAACAATGGCCTCTCAATGGCCTCAACACTGACCACCAGAGCAGACAGAGGTCAGAGGTCAGCATCTCCTAAAGCACACTGGTCAGCAAAGTGCAGGCGGAAGGGGGTTGAGGGATGTATAAGCATAAAGAAGAGGTATTATATATATATATATATTATATATATATTTTAAATATGTAAAACAAAAGTCTTTGACCAAAAGAAGACTATGTTATAATATTAACCCTTGTGCTGTGCTGAAAATCTCAGGAACCTGGTTTGGTGTTCCTGGTCAAAAATTATTGGTCTTTAAAAATGGCTTGTAAATCTCTTTGTATTTCTTTTTCTTAACAGTTTGTCCACAGTATAAAAAATGTACATTTTGGGGGAGAGGAGTTGATATTCCCTGTGTGAACGAAGTAAGTTTTAGTCCAATGCGATAACATAAACTAGAATTTTCAGGAAAAAAAATAAAAAATAAAATTTAAAATCATCTTTGGCTCAAACTGACCGGAACACAGTGTGAGGGTTAAGTAATGTCTTCAATTTTTGTGTTTTTCTTGAGAAGGCATCTCAGTTTCGCAGTAGAAGTGATAGAAAGGCATGGACTCTGGGAAAAAACAGAATATTTGGTCTGAGAAATTATGTTTTCTGCTTAATTGTGAAGCCAATGTTTGGTTCTCAGCACTTTTCATTTATTTTATACACCTGCAGGAACCAACAGACCATGTACTTACAGCATCAGCTGAATTTGAGACATGCATTCTTTAAATTTGTGTTTATTTGGATTTTAATGGCTGAACGTTTTTTCTTAATACACAAAGGTTCATTTTTCCCTCCTAGTGCTAAGATGATGAAAAAAACAAAAAAAAAACAAGTGTCATGCTTTAATTCAAGTTCATCCCTCCATTCTTAGTGTCGTTCTCGGTAATGTCTTCTACAACTGCCCGGTTTCTGTCTCAGGGGTTAATTATTCCCCCTTCTCCGTTCTGGTCTCGGCTTGAAGCACAGCACCAGCTCTATGGTTTTTACTGAACCTCTACTGTACATCTTCTTCACTACTAAACTGCGTCCCAGAATCCAATCCACACATTGCTGTTGGCATACTTCTGCTCTCAGTTGTTTGCCATGTTTCATTCATTCCCTGTGCTCCAGTGATGGACGGTTCACTGATGCCCATGAATGCACACATCCCATGAAAATGGCATGGAGACATTTTCTGGAATGCCAGATGTATAGACGTTCTGTTCTAATAGTTATCCATGATTAATACTGCCATAAATATCTGTATAATATGATATATTGAAATTTGCAGTGATATAGCCAAACTTCCATGCCCCAAGGCTTCTTTATGTCTCAGTTCTGGAATATCTTACTTAACAAGGTTAGTTTTCATTGTAAACCCATTACAGAATGAATTTCAATAGTATAAAACTGCCTGGAACCAACAGCATGGCATATGATTCCCCTCTTATGTCAGCTGTTAAATTTAGACCTAAAATGAAATAATTCACATGAAATCAATATAGAATTATCTGAAAACAAACCAGTTGAGAACCAGTTATCTGGACGTTTGGGCTATTGGATGTGTAATTCGATCAAATGAAGCTGTCAACCTTTTGTATATTTACTATAATATACGATTCTGTGCACTATGCTTTAAATTCAGATTGTTTGCCGAAGCTCTGACATTTTATCCAAACGCTTTAAATCTAATTTTGCTTTTATTACCGACTCAATTCTTCGCTCTGCTGATATGCACTTACAAGTGCACTCCATCCTTCACATTAAATAAGTCTTGTCAACACAATTTTTTTTTTTCTGTGGTTTCATGCTTACAGATACTCAATATTGCTGAAGCTGGAGTGGAATCCCAGGAGTCCCTTTCATGTTTGAAAGAGAAGCACACAAAAGGCACACTCATCCTACTAGGATTTTCCATCTCTCCACATGGGAAGTCTAAAACCACTGTGCATGCCTCAGATTCACTACAAATATCATAGATCTTTAATTCTACTATTGTTTGGTTTACGATCACATTACTGTCAGTAGACTCACAGGCCACTTCATTTAGATGTTTTGACATCCCTTAAGCCTTTCCGTTTTGTACTCAGTTTTTCCAGTTGGTTCGAGAAGGCTGGCAGTCTGTGATTAATTACTTTTGTTTTATTCATTCTTAGTTTTTCTCCCGGTATGAAGATTGTGCAAAAATGAACTCCCTTTGGTTAAGTTTTACAATGCTTTTTATTTACTTTATGCCATAGTGTGGTGCAAAACTGAACATGTGTTCACAAATATATGCATGTTTAACACACAGAGCGTGTCTTCCCTGGATTTGTCAAACCCATAGCTTACTCCCCATCCGTGAATCCCATTTTCTGTCTTTCCCCCTAATCTCCTGTACATTTGGCTGGAGAGTTTGGTAAATCGGTTTCAGTTGGCTAATACAAACCATTCTGTCGTCTCTCGATGCTTCAGGCCTTTTCAAATAAGATTAGTGGACTTCGCATTTGGTTGTTGATCCTCTGGATTTAAAGAGCAGTTAAAATATCTCCCTTTAATGTGTCTCCATATCCGGCTTGATAAGGATGTAATACCCGAAGACATTAAATACATCGCTTGTGTTTAATGTCTTTGGGGCTTACGAGCTTCAGTGAACAGCAAAACACATGAGCGTAGACAATAATAATACAAAAGCCTTAACAGCATGGAAAATGGCCACAAATTCACTCCCCCTCCCTTTTTTCATTCACAGAAGGACAAATAAGCAAGTTGTTGCCTGGCTGTAGCCGTGTCTTCATGTCTAATGGAATTTCATACCAAAGTCCCTTTAAGGCAAGTCAGCCCACTTGGTGACCATCTTTGTAAAACCCTCAGGCAGCTCTTTTTTAATGTAAGCAGGAGTCAGGATCAGCTCTTATCTATTTGTATGGGGACAAAACGAAATGTCCAACTAGTTCTCAAGATTGTTTCAATGATATATTTCAAACCAGCAGTACATTGACATACATTTTGGCTTTAAATGTGAATAACACAATAAATTGATCCAACTTGTGCATTCTCTAGTGTAAAAAAGGTTGAATGGCTTCTTTAAAGGGGACATATCATGATAAATCCACTTTTTTAGCCCTTAAATGCATTTTGTTGTATATTTGGAGTGTTTAGAACTACTGAAAATTTGAAATTAGTCTCTTCAGGTGCTTCGTTGATATCTTTATATTCTGTTTTGGTCATATTTTGCAACCTGTTCTGATTTATCTGTTCTCTATTTTTTTTTTTTTTTTTTACAATAAGGTCACAGTATTTGCGGCAGAACTGCCAAATAAGAACACTGACTCCCAACCCACCACTTCAAGCAATCCGCCATTGTGATTTCTCGCTGCGATTTTGTAGTCCAAGCTCAAAGATGCAAAAGAGGGTAAGTCAAAATGTGTGGTTGTTGGATGTAGTAACCCACACGCTTCATTACACCGTCTCCAAGCATCAGAACCTATTCGAAGTGTCTCGTTGAGTTTTATTTTTCACAGAAATGTACCCAAATCTGTCGGTAAAGACATTTTTTTGTGCACAAAGTGCTTTGAGTACAACTACTTCAGCAACCTCCGCCAGTATAAAGAAGGATTTGCCGATAGACTTTGTCTGATTGAGGGGTCAATTCCTTCTCTCTTTGGAGACGACGAACACAGCACTTAGGTAAGCTGTAAATAACATTAAAAATAGTAAAGTTCTTCGTAAAACACATGGTGTTCATGGCTTAGCAGTACCTTTGTCTTTTTTTTTTTTTTTTTCAAGTACACGTCTGTAGCAGTATTACTGTTGTTGAGTGTCATGACTAGGGATGGGAATTGAAAACCGGTTCCACTCGAGAAAGTTTTATGAACAATCGATATTGTATGCCCTCGACATTAATGATGCCCCCGATCAATGCTCCTGCTCCGAGTCCCAGCCATAGACCATGAACTCACAACTTTTTTCATGACGTCAAAGTGATTTGAGCAGAGGAGGTAATCATGGAGAGGAAGAGGCGATCTAAAGCTTTTTTTCCCTGAATTATTATTATTGTTCTGCAGGTTCGTCGTCTTAATTTTCTCCGAGTCCGACTCTGGCTCGAACATGTAAGGCTGGATGGACAAGTCTTCCGTTGTTGACATTTTGTTAATAACGTGTGAATAAAAAGTTTCTGTGCCGCGAGATAATCTTATCTCTGCTATCAAACTACAAAAATGCCTGAACGGGGTGGAGTTGAACTGAGTGTCACCTCTGCAACCTGGAGAAGGGGCGGGGTATGAAGTGTCTCATTTGCATTTAAAGAGACCGAACCAAAATAAGTTGCTTTTAGAAGAACATCAGAAAAGGGGTAGAAAAGGGGCCTGTGGAGCTATAATAATGAGGAATTCAGACCCAAGCATTGCAGTTTTTTAAAAATGAACGATTTATAATCATGTTATGTCTCCTTTAAGGAGATTTGACTTAAATTTCTAGAGCTGCCGTACTGAGCATTGCGGATTCTCTTATTTTTGACAGTGCTATGTTTTATTAACTCCTGTTCTGTCTGGCCAAACATTTCTTAAGAATCTTTAATTTCAGGTAGAAATGTGTATATTTTTGTTACTGGTAATCAGTGATTGGAATAACGGCATTTAAAAGAACGGGGTTAGGTAACAACGTTATTTTTTCAGTAACGGGGTAATCTAACTAATTACTTTTCCCGTCGTTATAACGCCGTTAACATTACTGGACGTTAAATGTGGTGCGTTACTATGCATTGATTTAGTAAACTGTAATCCGAACGCACCCCTGGCTCACACAGCGAGTGAGGAGGTGGGTTAATAACAAGATAAGCGATTATAATTGGCTGAGGCAGAGTAATGTGTTTCATGGTAGCCAATCAGAGCCAGTGCACACACGCACGCGAGAGCAGCAGCAGCAGAGATGGCGAGTCGGGAGCAACTCGATGAAAAGTTGGCATTGTCAAGGTGGAGATATAAGCACTATTTCAAATTCATTGTGTTCAAAGGCAAGAACGTGCATGTAATGTGTTCATGTAATATGTGACACACGCATCTACAAAGCTAGTGGCCAAAAACACTTTTCTTACAAAGATAATACTTGTGACTTGTGAAAACTGCTCCAAAATAATAATAATAATAATAATAATTCTTTGACTTTTTTTTTTTTTTTACAGTGATGCAAATAGTACTTTACTTATAGAGTAATTCAGTTACTAACTCAGTTACTTTTTGGAACATGTAGTGAGTAACTAGAACTAATTACTTTTTTAAAGTAACGTTCCCAACAGTGCTGGTAATGCAAACTCTGGACTCAGTGCCCATCAGAGGGTTTTTTTATTTTCAATGCTGACAGTTTCTGAAACTATAGACTCTTCTCCTTTGCACTGTAAAACTAATTTTTAAATCATTATTTGCACAAGTAATTCATAAAGTACATATTGCACTTTTAATGTGACTTTAACAAGTCAAACTTTAAAAAGGGCATTAAAATATAAACAATAACAATTTCTAAAATAAAGTTTAATACAAAGAACATGGAAATCAATAGAAATGTAGAAACTAAGTCAAGTTTCAATGTTCAATTCCAATGTTTCTCCATAAAGATAATCCCACTCTGAGCTTTGGGATATAGGATGCAAGCAGGAAAGATCTAATATCTTTGTTTTCTCCCAATATTCCAAAGAAATTGACACTGTTCGTAAATGGTCAGAAACCCTGCTGCTGGATCCTTGTGTGGCCAACCTGTGCCCATGATCCATGGTCATGGAAAATGGGACAACCTGTTAACATTTATTTATTTATTTGTTTGGAAATATTGGTTTCTTAGTTTTTCCTCTTTTTATTTTTTCCCACAGTAAGGGTCAACTTTCAAGCGGTTTCTTGTCAAGAGCAACCAGGCAACAAGCAGACAGAAACACAACGCAGGCATGAGACATTTCAGGCAAGAGAGCCACATCTGAGGACAAAATCTGGGTGGCTGATGACAAGAGAGCTGGTGTTGACAAGGAGAACTTCCTGGCCACAGGCGATCAATTCCCCTATCAGAGACGTTCTTTAGAGAGAATAGGTTTGGAATGGTAAGACCGATATTCAGTAAAGTACATATATGAAGACAAAAATACAATACATACACTTGCAAACACTAAAATGGCAGATACAAAAATAAACACTTAAAACATAGTGGCAATTTTGCACTTAAAAGCCTGGCATATTGTTTGGGTACATAGTAATGCAAACCCACAGACTTAGACATATCACCATATGAACATTCAAATTGAGAGTGAAGGGAAAGAGAGACTGGTTACAGTCTAAAAGTATGAACAGACAATGATGGACAGATGGATAAAACAGATGGAACCATACTTCCCCTCCTTTAGTCTCTAGCACACGCACACTCAACCATCCACATCACACAACATCCACACATGGTTGTATTTTCACATGAGCATAGCCAAAAGAGCCGGTTCCTTCCGAAGGAAGTAAACCATCTTCTTTTGCTCGAGGCATGACTTTGATAGTTCCGAAATCCAACCACTTATGATGTCTTGATATCTTTCAGCAAATACCAATTCACTCATCTGTTTCCTTATGTGGCTGTGGTGGTCTAGAAAACTGGCTCTTCGTATTTCAGTGTGCGCTCCCGACTTTTCACCATGTTCATCATGAATAAATTGCATGCTGATATGCACATAAAAGGATCTCTGGTTACATACATGCATAAATTTGTTCTTACCTTTCTTGAAATGTTAATGAATCCACATTGGAGAGTGCATGCCTGAAGATAGTAATTAGCATAATACACACCCAAACCATCTCCATATGAGGACTTTCTGACGAACATTTGTACAGATGCAAATGTTTTTATTCTTGTGTTTATATGCATACGTTAACATTTTCAAATAATTATGAATAAAAAAATGTTGTGCATGTTTTTACATTATCAAACAATTAATCGCGATTAATTGCATCCAAAATATTTTTTTGCGTGTGTACTGTGTATATTTATGATGTATATACAAATACACAAACATACATGTATATATATAATTTATAATTTATACTATATATAAATATATATGCATATATATATATATATATATATATATATATATATATATATATAT
This sequence comes from Carassius auratus, assembly GCF_003368295.1. Classification (NCBI taxonomy): domain Eukaryota; kingdom Metazoa; phylum Chordata; class Actinopteri; order Cypriniformes; family Cyprinidae; genus Carassius; species Carassius auratus. The sequence continues at coordinate 78,989 of NW_020526280.1, read as the reverse complement.
ATATATATATATATATATATATTTTTTTTTTTTTTTATTTTTTTTTATTAAATAATAAATAGATACTATATTTATTATTTATTTCTATAGATATTTATGTTCTATGAACATTTGACACTTTCTTAAATTTAGCGTTTATATATATATATATATATATATATATATATGCTTTGAATTTTATTTTACATTTTGGATACATTTTGATTTTTTTATGGTTTTAATTCTATTTTATAAGAAAAAAAATCTTAAAGCTTCAACTTCATGAATCATGATTTTCACAAATATGTATCTGTGCATAGTAAATGAAAAGTTGTGAAATGTGGAAGTAAATGTGAAATGTTATATATTCATAAAACATTCACACTTATTAAAATAAATTTTTAAAATGATTTATATTTTATATATATATATATATATATATATATATATATATATATATATATATATATATATATATAAAAGAAAATAATAATAATCTTAAAGATTCAGCTTACTGATGGATCATGATTTGTGCAAATAAATATGTGTGTATGCCTGGAATAGTGAATGACACCCACTGTTGCTAATTGTCCTTGTGGATGTCTTCTCTTTCTGTCCCCCTTAGAGCAATTTCCCAGTTGCCTCTGAAGTCCATGGCCTCTTGTCGTCTTTGCTCAATTTTATCTAATCTCAAGCAGTAGGGCTTTAAAATCCTTCTGAGTGTGTTCAGATTCAGATTACAGTCTACTTTGTCTGTTGTCTAGATTTTCTTCCAAACTTCAATTTGGACCCGTAAGTACCATTAGCCTCACCATTGTCACCCCTCAATAAGACCGATAAGACTCACTGGGATGATAGCAGCAATGGATGCAAAAGAACTGGCTCCACATGTGTCAGTTTCCACCATTATCCTTCCTGAGACATACTGGCTCTTGCTAGGCTCTCTCCTCCAGTAACAGCCTAAACTGAGGGGTCACTGTCGGCTTCTTGGCTTCCACACAAGGGCAACCACACCAATGGCCTCCTTCAAGTTACAAGGTGTGACTGAGCTTAATGCACAGGCTGTCACTGAGTCCTATCTAAAGAGCTTTTAGCAGCTCATTAAAAAAAAAAAGATGTCTGTTTAGAACACAAAGCTTTTTTCCAGTAGCCATATTTATATAATTTATCTTCATGTGAAGTCTATAGTGTGAAAACAGGGATACATTTTAATATATATTGATTTCTTTTCTCAAGATGACACTGTTCACCTTTGTTCAACCTTTGTGTTTTTGGGGTCTGAACAATAAACATAATTAAGTGTTCAGTTGATAATTCATGACTTAAAATTGTTTTTCTGAGAACTGATTTTAAACAAATATTATATTTGAAAAATCACAATCTCCATAAAGAAAGTGTTCATTACTTCTGTTTAGGGTTCCCTGCATAAACAGTCATATGAACGTGCTTCCGTTAACAGTAATGTAGACTTGTATTTTTGGTGGCATCAAATTGAATCAATAGAATTGACAGTAAAATACTAGACAAAAGGGGCACAGTCCATTTTGTGATGTTGATATTGTCCATCCTAATCGTATATTTTCTTCTGTATCTGTGATTTCACAGTAAAAGGAAACGCAAAAATGCCGGACAGCCAGGGGATATGGGCAGGACCTGTCAATCATCATCAAAAGTGAGGGGCGGTACTGAGAATGTGGGGAAATTCCACACTTCCTCACAAATGAATTTAATGTGAGTTTTTAAATGACATCAAACCAAACTGCAGTTTGGAGTCATGTAAAATCTCTCTCATTCTCTCATACTGTAATTGATATCAAGACAGCATTAAAGTACCTAAAGTGATCCAAATGTACATCAGCTCAACGCTTGAAAGGTTGCGGATTGGAAATGAGTTTGGATGTTCTTATGTGATTTTCTACAGAAGGAAAAAGCAAAGCATGATGGATTTTTGAGGTTTGCTATTCACATTTTCATTTCATTTTATTTGGAGCGCCACAAACTCAAATCTGGCAAATTAAGAATGCACTGAACAAAACAAATGTCCTGGTAATGAAACATCTGTTAAATTTTTCAACAACCAATGAATCACACAAATAGTGCATCACCAGCATGTTATTGGCTCATCAGCTGGGAATTTCATACCTTCCAAGGAAATGGCATAGTGGTTTAAATAAATGGAAAAGTACTCATCGGTACCTTCCTCTCTCTCTCTTTTTTTACTAGCATGCGTTTTATTTGTGAAGAAGCCAAAAAGTTTAGTTCACTTGCCAAGAGAAAGTTTAGGGCTGATTGCAAGCATGATTAAAGTGTTTGTTTCAGACTGTGCTGAATAAATCCATTTTGCATGGTTTGCTAGTAAATAAATAAATAAAGGTCAGTTCACAGGTTCCAAATTGAATAAAAAAATTTGGTAGATGTAAATATAAAGGGTGCCTGGAATCCATGTGTTTCTTTGTTATGTATTCTGGCTTAATTGCTCATTACTGAAGGATTGTTATTTGAGGCATAATTAAGACCTGCTCCATAATGCAGTCAATTGATTGATGAACTCATTCATGTTCTGTCAATAGAGCCAACACACTGGTGTTTAAGAGAGAGAGAGAGAGAGAGAGAGAGAGAGAGAGAACAAGAGAAGGTCAATCAGCCTTTAACCAGCTGTATCCCATCAATATCCATCATTCAGTCCAATCTTTTGAAATGTATTCTTCTCTGGATTATACACTCGTTTCTCTCAGTTTTCTGTGATGAAATATGGAAAGTTCAAACTAGATTCAGTTTCAAATACTTTTTTTTTTTTTTTTTTTTTAAATAACTATTTCGTCCTGAAATTAAAATAATGTCATTGTTCACTTCCAAATGTTACTCAAATGACTTTCTATCTTTGGTTGAACCCAAAAGGTGAATGTTTGAAGAATATTATTTACTAGTAATTCATGTAAATTAGACTATTATAATCAAAAATGATCAAAAAAGTCCAAAAAAAGTGGTTCACTATATTTTCAGGTCTTTTTGAAACAGTCAGTTATGGGATTGACTGAAATTTTAGTTGTTTAGACCCCCTTGCTGTATTTTTTTTTATTTTATTTTTTTTGGTGAACACATTATTCTTCTAAGTCATATTCACATCATCCATTTGACAAAACTGATCTGAATAATTAAAACTCATGACCTGATTCATGAGTTTTGAAATAAATTTCAGTGTGTTTGTCATATAAAGCTATCTTATGGTATCGAAGACTTAAAAGTATAGCGCACTAGTCTGCTTTTATGATAATTTGATTTTTTTGCATCCTTTTTGAGGCTTAAAAGCTCCATCCCCCATTCACTGTAATTGCATGGAGAGCAAAAATTATTCAAAATGTTTCTGTTGGTATCACACATGCACAAAAAAGAGAGAAAATCATATGGGTTTGGAATAACATAAGGTTAAATGAGCAAACGATGGCAGCATTTTCACTCTTGAGTGAACTATTTCTTTAACTGCTCAGGGAGGTAAATCGAAGAGATTTTTTTTTTATGTGCAAGGACGCAGTGGGACTCTGAGAGTATCAATCAAGGCTGTCACTGACTCCTGCAGCCTCTCGCTTCAGTTACCCCAGACACATCTGTACAAAATTCAGCATGAAATTGTATGGCTCCTACCCCACCAGGGCCATCTGCCTCCTCACAGTCCTGATCCACCTTTACCACCTTTAGAGTCCTGAGCCATGAGCTCTGGTCATACTATTGCTAGAGGTGTTCTACTTGTTGCATTTGTTCTTTCCAACCTCTGAATGTGCCTTCCAGAAAACTCATTCTATTACCTATATCTGTCATTTGTAAATTACAAAACAACTATATATATGTAGATTGGCATTGTTGACTTCCAAATACAGAGGGTGATAATGCTATTGCTGTTTTCTTTATTATTAAACTAAATGGACTTCTCAGTTTTTATGTATCCATGCTGTTTTAGATAGTTTCCTTAAAATTCCTCAGGAGGAATATTGCACAAATGAGGAAACTGATGGCATGCTTTAATGTAACTTGTATTAGTTAGATTTTGTCATACAAGAATTGATTATATATTTTTGAGGTCATATTAAAATCTCTGACATAAGATTGCTATATCTGAGATGTTGTTGCATTCTCTTTAAGAGGGTGTTTACAACACCAATTTCAACAAAAAACTGAAAACTTTTTTCATTATTGTGGTCATTCGTTTACACAAAAGTGTTTTGGGGTCCTTAAAATTCAAACTTTTGAAAATGGATTTCAAAGTTCAAGTTTTTAAAAAACAATACCATTATCATTATCATCATATTAAAATTTGATTTTATAAAAATGATGAGGTCATGCACTTATTTACAGAGTGGCATCGCCAACTACTGACCTGGCATGCATAATACAGCAGTTTTTGTGAATGGGGATCACTTTGACAAAGTTGTCATCTGTATGCAAAACTTTTCAAAAACACAAAGGAAATCCTTTTCCATTTTATAGGACATGGTTATTGTGTAAATGTACCAGTAGTGCAGACACATGTAAGATTACTGCATGGAGTCTTTCATTTAATTCCGAGAAACAGAAGATTCATTTGATGTCTAGGAGAAAACTTTTTTCTCTAGGAGAAACTTTGAAAAAAATTGTAAAGAGATCTCATTTGTGATTTTCTTTTGTATGAATATTCCTCTTTTCTATTCCAAATCCTCAGTTTAATATATATAAAGAAGAGCTGAAAACCTGGTATCTCATAACACCTGAGCAGTGCCACAGACTGATCGACTCCATGCCATGCCGCATTGCTGCAGTAATTCAGGCAAAAGGAGCCCCAACTAAGTATTGAGTGCTGTACATGCTCATACTTTACATGTTCATACTTTTCAGTTGGCCAAGATTTCAAAAAATTCTTTCTTTGTTTTGATCTTAAGTAATATTCTAATTTTCTGAGATACTGAATTTGAGATGTTCCTTAGTTGTCAGTTATAATCATCAAAATTAAAAGAAATAAACATTTGAAATATATCAGTTTGTGTGTAATGAATGGATATAATATACAAGTTTCACTTTTTGAATTGAACTGGTGAAATAAATCCACTTTTTGATGATATCCTAATGACCAGCACCTTTATATATATAAAATGTTAAATTTTTTTATGGACTTTCTACCTTTTCTTTCTACTTTCCTATTTCAACATTCTCTGAGCTGTATAGATAACGATGACCTCCGGAACTCACATCGAAGAAGGTAATTAGCCCTCCTCAGCAAAGCTTGAGAACACAAAATGGACCTGATTACTTTGCCATGCAAGTCTCCAAAGTCATTGAATTGCATTATGCTGCCAGTTAATTTACAAATTCTACTCACCCAAACTGCAATCACAGTCTGAGAGAATGTAGCCTTACCTTGGGGCCATTTTGAAAAAGATCAATACACCCTACATTAGATTAGCTTAGAAACACATAAGGGGGTTGAATGGATAGCAGCTGACTGTGCAGTTTTAAAGCTCCTGTTATACTAAAGTAATGAAACAATGGACTGAAATGCACTCAAATCACAGTTAGATGCTCACCAATGTTACTTGGACTCACTAGCAGTTAGTTAGAGGTAATCAGACTATTTGGGTTCAAATTCCAATCAAACTACCTTTTTATATTTATATGTAACTGACTTGTGGTTTTATGCAACCGGCCATTGCTCTCGAACTTTCAGGCCAGAGATGATGTATTCTCAACAAATGAGATATAAAGGCAGCTCCCTTTTTTGCACTTGTAAAAAATACACACAGTACACACAGAGAGTGCAAGTTAGATTAGATTTTGTGAAAAGTGTTGAATGAACAAGCTTTATTATTTACTTTTTCTCAGGACTGCATTTGACTGTCATTCTCATTTTATGTTGACACTTTTAAAATTATAGTTCATGCTGTGCCTATCTGCTTAAAAACTTCTAAAACTGATTTGATTTTTCAGGCAATTCTCACACTCCAAATGCATCTCATTCCTTTCAAATGAGGGGGTACAGCAGAAACACAGCAGGCATAAACACGGATGAAATGATCTTTCTGAATGTCACTGGATAAATTCACATCTAAACTAAAAGTTCTACAGTGAAAGACAAAGAGAAATGAAGCAGTTTGTCATGGCCTTCATCACATACATGAAACGGCATCATCTCCCCTGACTTTCCTCCAGTTTTCCAGTGGATGCACTGAACAAATGTGTGCTGCCTTTGGTAAGCACATCATAAAAATGCAAAGGAATGCCAGTGGAAGAGCTTGGGTTTCCCCAATTTCTTTGACTAGAAAAAGCCAAACCATAAAAATATCCAAGTACCTCCGGAGCTTTGAAAAGCAATATGAGAACTTCCCTGTTAAATAGCCTGGCGTGCCTTAAGCTGCAGTAAACAAACAATAACAGCAAATTTGTAATTGAAACCTAGCCAGAAAATGGCATGAATTTGTTTTAGTCTCCAATGTTTGATGTATGTGCAGTCACTTTAAACCCAGCTCTGGGTATTGACATGCTAAAAGCAACTGTTTGTGGCCCAGAGAAGCAGAAATAATTTCCTATAAAACAAACTATTCAGCAGTGGCATACAGTGTAATTGACGAAACCAGATATTTCTGTACAATACAATACACTCTCAAACCAGTCTGATCAAACAATTACAGTTGCATTTATAGTCTTATGAAAGCAACTAGTGTCTGAAGGGATTAGATCCATCAGAAATGAAAATGTATTTTTTTTACATTTGTGATTTTCCTTCTGTGGAAATAATATGAATAATTTACTGGTCAAATGGGGACTGGAGCTTTGAATTAGTAAGCTGAACTTGAAAAACACTCATGAACCAGCTAAATAGCGATTAATCGCAATTAAAAGACTGAAACTTTTTGGATATGTAAATGTAAAATGTAAATAATTAATGTAAACTCAAGACAAAAAAACTATTTAACTTCAAAATATGATTGTTTATTGGAATTTTTGTTTAACTTGTAACACAGATTTTCTCATGTAAACAACATACCTGCAATAAACCATCAATATCCTCCAAATTAACTGTTGGCTTGAAAGCCATATTTATTACAGAAATAAAAACACAGGCATGTAAGTACTATTTGAATTTCAAAACAATCAATGCCAATAAAAAACAAACATGATTTCCATGTTGAATTCTAAGTGGACTGCAAAAAAATTCCAAAGTATAGTCATTGCCAGTGCTTTAAGTGGGCCAGTACACACCGGTACTCAGTACCGCCACTTCCAAATATAGCTCTTGAGCGTACCGCCACCTCTCCGTGCGCCCAGAACGTGCTTGTAGCGTACCGGTACGCTCATTTGGACATCTGTTTTAATAGAGGTTTTAATCTTTCACCTGCACTGCCGATTTTCAGAGCGCCCTTCACAATGCAAGCTTCCTAATTCATCCCACCCAGAGCAGAATCTACATTACCCATTCACCCTTAAGTTACACAAGTGAATAGCGCATGTGTCGCTTTTCCCACTGTTAAGTGTCAACAACTCAACGTGGCCGGAGAAGGTGTGTGAAACTCGTTGTGAGTTATACTAAAGCAAAATCTTGAGTATTTATTGTCTGATAAACATTAAAAACTGTCTGCGGAGGTTGAGTCGTCCTGCAGCCCCCGCTGGCTGTTCATTGGCTGCAGCATCTTTTTTCTAAGTTCTAAAAAAATACCGTAGACGGCAAGGCACAAATTTAGATATTCATTTATCTAATTAATCTATAGCCTATGCACAAAGTCAATATGATCTTTTTGTCCCCTTTTTGTTTTAAAGCTTGATGAAGAGAGAGAGCGCAAGTTGCTGCAGCTGCGAGGAGGACAGTGATGCACGCGCACAGGAGTGATTGACAGTTCGCGGCACTGTGTACAAAAAATACTCCGCTACATAATATTTTCGTTTAAGCTTATTAACGTTAGCGTTACAGAAAGGTCTGATTTACACACTGTTACAACAGTCATTTTTTTTTTTTTTTTTTTTAAACAATGACATTTGAGTTCATGATTTTAATGTTGCTGTTTCTTGTGGCAGACTAAATGAAGAGTAATGTTTCTTGTGGCAGACTGAAGAGTAATCCGGCAGAGTTTTATACTAAAACTTTGCGTCTAAAAGTCCTTCCTTGGTCTTATCCATATTTCTTTGCACGTTGAACACACATAGGCCACAACTGGAAATAAAAAAAAACTGCAACCGCGTTAATTGCGTTATTTCTTTTTAACGCGTTAAATATTTCAAATTAATCGAATGCGTTAACGCGCTAATTTTGACAGCACTAATATATATATATATATATATATATATATATATATATATATATATATATATATATATATATATATATATAAAACATACTGTAAGCAGACCGCCTCAAAACCATTAGAGACTTTTCCAGATGATAAACAATGGATGATGTGGGTCATGTGTAGGTTTGTGTGTGTGTGTATGCAATTCAGTGCATTTCTGTGATTCTGTAATTTGAATTACAATGCTAAGGGAATAGGGGAGCCTATTAAAATGCATTTATAATGCGTATCCTAAGGAAACTCTCAGCGATGATTAGCTGACTAAGTGTTTTGTGAAACTCACACTGTGGCCATGCCCTGAGGTGAGCTATCATTTAGAAGAGTTAATGAAGCTTTTCATACCTAATTAGCCTTCGGCAAGATGGGAATCATACAAGCAGAAAGTGTATCAGTACACCAAGCTGAAGGATTAAAGAAACAGCAGATCTGTTGAAATAAATGGGCCTGTTTTGAGTTTAGAGCTGTTGAAACTGATTCGCTGTTTGATATTGTTTATCTTTATTTATCTGGCTTTCACTAGCAGTTCTTTCGAATGTTTTAAATGTATTGGATTCTATTTAAGCGGAAGCACAAGTATACTATCCAACAGATTGAGCCATTCTACTTCCTGTTACTTCCTGTCACATTTTTTCTGTTCCCTGTTGGTTCTTTTAACTTGATATTTGTGTGATACTTGCACCTCCAGGTCTATATATTATGATATCATGATCCAAACGTAAGATCGCTGAAGATCATTTAGGGTAAGGGATTTTTAAAAATCTCTAAAATTACATTTCCATGTTCTAGCTAAATTAATGTCAGAGTTCTGACACTTCGGTCTGGTTTATTCTTGGTTATGTGACAGATCCCTGACACTTTTGTATCTTTTTGTTTTTGTTGTGAGTGTGCTGTTTGAGTGTGTGCACTCTCTCCTCTATGTGTTGCATTTGTTTTGAGTGATCTTTTCCTCGCCGTGTGCTCTTGTCTCAGGTCTTCATTGGTTGATGTGTTTTCGTGTTTCGAGTTTGTCGTCATTGTGTTTGCCTTGCAGTGAAGTTTTCCCCATGGGGTTGTTTTGTTTGTTTTTGAGTCCTTGACTCAGCCTTACCTCTTAACATGACAATTCATGTTTTTTTTATATTTACCCATGTTTTCTTTCACATGGACATAAATGACCTTGAGTGAGACTCACACAGTAATCTAAAGAATGTTCCAGACTCCTAAAGGCCTCCGGAGAAACTCCCACCCAATGCAAAGCCACCAGCCTGACCTTCAGTGAGCCAGAGTACTGTACCAGCAGAAGTCAGATAAGGTTTTCTCACTCTCTTTCTCTCTCCTCATGCCAGATTTCCAGCAGCAATGAGGCTTATCGGGAAGATAAAGGCAGCAGGAAACCGTGGCCTCAGGATGGAGAGTGTGGATGGAGTACATCATTTGTTCAGAGAGAACGAGAGGTAGAAATCAAGCTGTTTCCTTCAGAGTTGACACCAAAGAGCTAGATTTGGAGAGAAATGTGATGGGAGTGTAGCTTTACGTGAGTGGTTCTGTTTATGAAAGTTTTAAACACTGATAAATCACTCCTCGTCTTTAAATAGCACTTCACATCCATTCACTTGAAACCGCTGTCTGTTTAAAAGTGGCAGCCTACACACATACGTGTGTGTGTGTGTGTGCGTGTATATATGTATATATATGTATTACTGCTATTATTACATACATTGTTAAATAAATATCTATTTTTTTTAACCAACATTTTTTTTTTTCAGTTTTCTTAGAATAGAAAGAAAATTGCTATCCTTATGGGGACAACTTTTTATGCTATAAAACGGGCAAAAACCACCAAATATATTCCTGGTTTTAGCAGTCTAACACTGTGGTCTTGGATCCAAACCACAATTTAATCTCTACATCTCAATGTAATGATGTGATCTCGACCGGCAGAGCTTTTCCTCCTTCTCTCCTGACCCCTTCTCTTTACATTCATCTCTTGTTTGGTTTAGAGAGCTTAAATCCGGTGCTCCCTGTGTAGTTTTTGCTCAGAGTAGTATGAAAGCTATGCTTCAAAAAGATACAGATTGTGGATGTTATGAGCTGTGAGGGCTAAACAATGTTTGTGTTTGTGCTAAGAGGGCAATGTGGGTTTTAACAGGGCTCAGAGTGGTGATAGAAAATGAAATGCCTGGTTTAAAAGCATTCATGTGTGTGTGAGGAAAGTCTAGTTGAAATTCCTGTTCTCCCTTTTTGCACATTTTCCCGAGACAGTGTGTCCTGCTACCTATCAGCTTAATAAAGAAAATACAAGGACAATTTCCCTGTTCTTTGCCTTATTTGCACCAGGCTGTGAGCTTCTGTGGAATCTCCATCATATTCCTATCTTTATATTGTTTTCTTTTTTCTCTCAAGGCCCATTCAATTCTGAAATTAGTTGTAAATAAAGTTCTAGATGTTGAAAAAGTTTTACTGATCATCTGAGACACTATGCCACAGCACTAAGTCATGTCATCACACACTAAATTTTTGTCATATTTAAATGTATCATAATATATATATATATATATATATATATATATATATATATATATATATATATATATATATATATATATATATACTGGATTTTATTCATGCAAATCGACTATTGCAAATGTCCAGTTGATCTAACTTTTTAGGCGACACCGGAAATAACTCACAACAAATGACAACCAATTTATTCTGTTGTCACATTCATCCTTCTCTGATCTGTGACCAATGAAGGAGGATGTGGACAGACCAGTCGCCTGTCTTGCTGTCTGTCTGTGACATTAGGCTAGTCTTATGAATGCCTGTTTGTGAGAGGGAAAATCATAAATTATATGATCTACAGGAAAAGGAATGGATGACCAGACAATGTCAAGGGCATATGTCTTTTTTGAGTTATACTCCCTCGTGCACATGTGACTAGGTGCTCATGCACAATGGATCACTTCAGAATTTTATACGGTAAATTCTTGCCATTCCAGATTCTCCTGAGGGGCACATTTTTCTGGGATGCTTGCTGATGGGATCCTCACACCTGCTGGACCTCTGTGTCTTCTCCGGTTAGGAATTCTGTGGTGATTTTGATTCATTTTAGCCAGCTGATGGATACTGATAAAGGGGTCATCACTCTTCTCTTTGTGCTGTCAATCTAAATGAGATGGAAAATGAGAATTAAAAGTGATCCGGAATTCTTAGGCATGATATATATCCTTCAGGGATTTTTTTGGATAACACTTAAATCTGTCAAAGACTCTAGCCAAAAATGATATGATATTCAATTTCAGAGGACTAGTTACTCATTTGTCATTTAGATGATCCTTTTATCTAAAGTAATTTTAGAATGCACTTCATATAGGTTCAGTTTCTCTGAAACATTCCTTTTTGTTTCCCAGAAAGATTGTGGCCTATGAAATAAAAGCTGAGGTTTCACTGATGAGAAATTTCGGCCATGAACTTAAATTTTGAGAACTTCTACATGTTTGTTATTTTTTTTGTCTAACTTTCCAGTTAAAATCCTTAAAACAAGACAAATTTACTAGTTTTAGCAACACTTTATGATATATTAATACTTGTTTTCAGAGAGTGTGAGTGATTTTCACTCTAAACAAGCTAAAAAATAAGTGAGACAAAAACAGTGAAGACTGTGTGTATATATATATATATATATATATATATATATATATATATATATATATATATATATATATATATATATACATACATATGTATACATATATAAACTATGAAAACAAAATTACAAAGAAGAGAAGAGAAGCAATCTCTAATATGCAGTGTTGTTTTTCAAGTAAATTTATCTTGCTTTAAGGATTTGCATATATTTCACTGAAAAACTCATTAGAAACTTATTGAGAAGTCATTTTTTTACAATGTGTGTCATCTGAATTTTCAATTGTGGTCTATCATGGATATATTAGTACTACTAAATGCATTTTCTTTATTTTATTTTATTTAATTTTTTCTTGCATACTGTGTAGCAGGAATGTACGCAAAGCTGGTGCATTATTGGCACTTGTGAATGCTTTCTAGCCTTTTCTGAGCAAAATCAGGTCCTCAAAACTCATACTGTGACCCATAATGACACAGAGGTCATTGCAATTTGTGTGAAATAGACCATTACATTTCGAGCTCCCTCCGGTCAGTTGGTACATTGTCAAATAAATGAATTAGGACCGGTCTGAATTTCCTGTAAATAACTTTGATGCTATTTGACATGAAGCCGACATACGTGATCACATGCACACATACGCTCTCTACTCACTATAGTACTTCAAAGTGTGTTGGGAGAGATTTTAATAGAGACAGATTATGGGGAGTCAACACTCATGGCCATTTGCAGTGCTGATGGTTCACAGACTTCATATTTTAAACCAGCTCAGCTAATTTACAGAGCAGAGCACATCATTACAACAGACGGCTCTCTTTGGTGTGGGGTGCACTCAATTGGGCCGTGTGTGTGTGTGTGTGTGCACATACATTTAGGATGGGCTTGTATAGCAAAGCCAAAGATGGATGTTCTCAAAGACAGCGTCTTAATCTTCAAAGTAATTCCAAAATGTTATTTTCTCCATTTCTTTCTAATGGAGGAAAACTGGGTGGAAATCAAGAAAGGAATTAGCTGGCATGTCTTTCTAGTAGGTTCATTTGAGTGTAGTTAAACACGAGGATGTTAAGGATGGATTCAAGACAGTGTGTTCATATACGTAGCCTATATTACCATACATAAATGTGGGTTTGGGATTAATAAAATATTTTTATTTTACTGTTATTGTATATGTTAAATTGATCAGTAAAGACTTATTAAAGTGTTGCAAGAAATTCTGTTGCAAAGAAATGCGGTTCTTTTGAACTTTCTATTCATCAAGGATTAATTGTTTTTATTTTTTATTGTATTATTATTCCAAATTTTTATCAGGTCAGCATATTAGAATGATTTTTAAAGGATCATATGAAACTGGAGATTTAAGTAATGGCTGCTAAAAAGTAATAATAATAATGATAATAATAATAATAATAATAATAATAATAATAATAATAATAATAATACTAATAATAATAATAAACAGCCATCAATTACATTTTAATTTATATTAAAATTGGTGTTAACACAATATTTCTATTTTACTACACTTTTGATCAAATAAATATAATTTTTAGTCATACAAGAACCTAGAACATTTCAATTTGACTTTGTGGCTTGTTTTTTTTTTTTTTTTTTGTAAAGAATAAAACGACTTGCTGGTTGGTTAGATAGTTTTATTGGTTGTTAAGTTGGTGTTTCTTTCCTTGTAACTTGTCTTTATCCTGGCATTTTCAGAAAATATAAGTATGAAAAGATTTCAAATAAGACTTCGATTATCATCCTATAATCGATTTTAGCATTTAGTTTCTTACGCTCTGTCCACAGATCAAGGCAAGGGATGGTTTGTGCTTTGGTAATGTAATTAGTTTGTTTCTTTGAGGGCCAGATGTAATCTGAATGTTTCATTAAAATGGCCATCACTGCAAATTAATGATAATAAAATAAAACAGATATTTGAACTTCCTGGGGTTCTTATAAAGCTAATGAACATTAGTGATAACAGACTCATTAGAATGGACCTTTAAGTACTGCTATGATCATCTTAAAGTTGAAAAACCACTGTGTTTTGATATATGACTTGGTGCAGGTTGTACTTTTTTATCACTTAGATTATCAGCAGAACAAAGGAGGCACCAGACTAACTTTCAATGGTCCATTTCATGGACAAATAATTAATTTATGCATCAGTAAACAAAAAGTCATTAAAACTAATCCGTCTTGTTTTAGTTTTCACACTCCACCCTCAAAACATTTCTGGAATTTATTTCCATCTCCAAATGTAATGGCAAGAGAACACAAAGGATGGAAACAGAATCTACAGTCAATTCCAAAAGTGGAATGTGGAACTCTTTCCTGTGTTAGGTGGAACCGTCAGGCTGGCATGAACCGCACTGCTCTCAGCGGGTTATATCTGCCCCATCGTAACTCTTGTCATGAGCATGACATGAAGCAGCTCACTGTTTCTTTTGGTGGTTAGTAAATATATGAAGTAGTTTTTCCTCATGAGTTTTAGTTTGGGTAAAAATATGAAATTTAAAGCTTGTTATGCAAGTGCATTTCAGAGTACCCAAGATTTTTAGTTTGCTTTAACATGGCTGTGTTGTATGACTGTGTTAAACTATGCAATATGACTGATACGCATGCTTTATTTTATAAGTTAACACATGTAGTCCATAAAAGCAATGGAAAAGAATAAACATATGTGTCTTTCTGTCCCCAAGCTTTTGCCACGTAAGCTCAGAGTTCATCTCCGGAACAAACTATGGAAAGTAAAGTTGGAGTTGTCGGAAAGATGCCAGAACAAATGTGGAAAGGAGTGAGTTATGGATTTGTCTGTTTATATACCCTCAGCATTTTGATTGGTTGGATTTTAAGAATTTGCTGCTTCTGACTTTTACTTTAAAGCTCTAGTATATGACATACATTGCACATTTTGTAATTAAGAAATTAAAACACCCATGGTGTGATGTTTATAAAAAGTCAAGGTTGATAATTCCAGTGAGTCACTGCTCTTATAGTAGTACCAGAGGGATGACTAGGTTTGAGTAATAGCGATCTGAGAAACATACGTAGCATGTTTGTGGGTGATTATGGGGGCTTGGGTGGGCCTGACTGATGCGGTGTGACTTCATCAGCAGTTGATGGACCCTTCTGACCCCATCACTTCCATCCAAGTCTTCCAGTCTCCTCCCTCTTCCTACTTTACAAATCTGATGAACATTAATCTGCTTGTCTTTATGCTCTACAAAGTAGCATTGGGCTGTATGTAATGTAGTCTTTCCCTACAATTGAGATCAATTGTAATTCTGAAGACTAAAACCAAAAAAGCACCAAAATTGAAAAATGATGAGTGTTTCATGGCTTTAGGAGAATGACAGGGCTAGATGACAGAATAAGCATTTTGTGGTTGTTTGTCATCTTTGATGAATAAGATGACGTTGCCCAATTTTTCAGTTCTGAGTATGCCGTGTATGAAAGTATAGATCTGGGTCGCCGTCACTGTGTACTCACTACCATTCCAAAGAAAAAAAAAAAGGTTATATATATATATATATATATATATCATGGTTTCCAAAAAAAAAATATTAAGCAGTACAACCGTTTTAAACACTGATGATAATAAATGTTAATTGAGCACCAAGTTGGCATATTAGTTAATGAGCATAAGAGAATTCCAAAAGCAATAAAAAAATCCCAAAATTTTGAGCAGTAGTGTACATACAGATATGTTTGTCAGTTCAAATCAATTGACACATTTCAGCTGGATTATTAGGCATGTTAGACACCATATTATCAAGTAGTTCAAAAGTGTAGCTTTCAAACAGACAGTGCATCTTCTGCATAGTTTACTGCAGCTTTATAGAGACAATTGTGACTTTTGGGTAACTGTATTGAACATCTTCTTTAATAATAGGATCAAGAAGTCTAATTAACATGAGAATGGAGATCACGTTTACATCCAAATCATAATTATTCCTTCTCAGAACAGAACCTAAAAATGCAGCTATAGACGTCCTAAATAATCTGGATTCAGTTACATTTACTGAATAAAAGGAGTTTGTCATTTTGCATACAAATATGTACTTTATATTTCTCCAAAGACGCCTTATATTGCATAAAACTGCTGATGAATAGTTTTACAGGGAATTTCTACCAATTTTTTATTTGATCTTATTAGACAGCAAATATCACATGCAATAATAAACAGGCCTTAAGCTGTAAACAGTGATCTGTTTTTGATCCTTGGCCAAATTCCTCATATCTTCTGCATATGTAACCTTTAAGTACTCAATATGACCAGTCATTCAAACATGACAAACACCTCTGTCATGCTGGTAGAAGCCAGAGGCTCTGGTATGAGAAACGTTCCCGCTGTTATTCTGCGGGCGAGATTGATTCGGGTTTCTGATGAATCTGTTGATTGGTTGAAAGAGTTCAGAGCTCGGCGGGTGCTCCCACAGTCGCCTGCTCTGTTCTTTTATCTGTAGGGGTTCTCTGATGATGAAGACAAATGTTAATCCAAACAAGAAATAGAGATAGAAATTTTGATTTTCCTAGGGAAAAAAAAGAATCCTCTGGCATTATGCATATACTATGTATCAAAATGCTGATCTGCTATGTTATTATTTAAATTATCTATTGTTGTAATATAAACTATTTCATAAAAACAAAACCTACTGCGGCTGCTTTACATCAATCAGACGGTCTCTTCTTATCCAATCGGACAGTTTTTTAACCAGAATAAGCTGTTATGTTAATCAAACCTTATGTGGTTTAGTTAAAAATAAAGCTACCGGAGACTAGGTGATATATAACCAGATAATTCGTAACTTTGTGTGTGTGTGTGTGTGTGTCCAGCTAGGACATGGAGACACTAGAACATTAGAATACCACTCTTACCCCAGCGTTCAGCCTCTTTCCTTTAGGGGATCTTTGATTAATGATCTTTCATTCTATAATGAAAGCATGTGAAGAGGGGGAAGGATTTCACCGTGACACAAAGCTGGAAGGAGTCAGACTTGGGGGTAGGGCCTCCCTTCAGGATCAAACATTATTGTCTCTTTCTTGCTCTCGGAATCAGTCTGCTCATATTTCTCCGAGACTGACCTGCAGTTACTCATTACTTCTTTTTGAAGTGCCTCTTGTCATGGCTGCTGTTGTCCTTGGATCTCCTCGTTCCCCATCAATGTCTCAGGATTTAGGCAACTACATCTATCTTCTGTATTGCTGCCTGCTGAAATACAAACACCAATGAAAGCCAATTGGAAAAAGCTGAGCTTTGGGATTTGGAGGTCAATTTGGGGGTCTTCAAAGAGAGTTGCTCCTTCTTATATGCATTTTTTAGACATGTTTCTATGCATTGTAAACCCTTCAGGACATCATGCGTTTTGGCTTTGAGAGATTTTGAGAGATTTGAGAGAGAGCCATTTTGTACACCAGAATGCCAAAAAGACACCTGCATATGTGTGTGTACATGTTGATATGAGTCGCATCAAGAGAAAGAAATGAAAAAAAAAAAAAGAAGGAGTGGTTTGGCTCTGTCCTTTCTCTTTTTCTGAATGTTCTGGTAATATATATATATATATATTGGGGAATTTTTTTTTTCTTTGTCTAGAAAACCTAAGGTAGAGCTCACTTGTGAATGTACAGCTAATAGATCGATGAGAGAAAAAAAAAAAAAAAAACAAGCCGTAACTGTGGTTATAAATGTATTTTTAAGAAGAGTAAGAGAGAATGTGTGGAAAGTAGTAGGAGAAAGATGGCCGTTTTGATGGGCACTGTATCAAAGATGAGGTGGGTGGTGTAATTGGTACAGCTTGTGAGTTTTGGCACACATTGACCCATTGCTGGGCATGAGAGGGGCAGCATATGGCCCGCTTAGCGAGGGCTTGGCCCACCTTTAGGCAACCAACTCCCTCTGTCGCATCCCCAAAGACATGCAGACGTGTGCTGGATGCCAAAAACCACAGGCTCAGTATTGATGCCAAAACCTTTACAGCAAACCAAACCAATGGTTAAGTTAAGAGACGGCCCAAGACTAAGAATCTTTCATCTTTAAAGTTAGCCCTTAAGGATAGATTGATATTGTAACAGTCCTGTGGTAGCCAGACTTCACACAAAATGGGAAAGTGGCCTTGATTTTTAGGTAAATAAGTGGTTTTCATGTAAAATTAGTTTGGTCGCATACTATTTATTCAGAACAAATATTGCAGGTGTTCCAGTGCACATCTTTCCTTTTGTGATCCTCTTGCAAAAACCTCTGGTGAACCTGTGATACCTCTTTTTAGTCTAGTCTAGTTTTCTAGTCATTATGAAACCAGTTGTTTCTTGAATCAACTTTAAAATGTAATTCCACTTTTTTATATTATATTTTGTGTGATATTATTATGTTAATGAAACGGGAACGCCCAAATCATTGGGGAAAATGTTGTTTCTGGTGTGCCGTCACGTCTGGTCCTTACATCACTATTTTGGCTCAAATAGTTTCTGTCTGGGCAAACCATGTCTGCTTCCTGCTCAAATGCACTAGTTAGAAAAGGCATATAATTTACATAGTGAGAAACAAAGGCTCTTTATAGTTCTCTTAAAGTTTTACCATTTTTTCATTCTCGTCTTTTACATTCACTGTGTACTTTTATACATTATTAATTTAATTATGTTGCTCTTTAATTAGATTTTTCCCCCTTTGCATCCAAATCACACTCTCAGCCGGATCTTATCTACAGAACTGTAATTAAACTGAGGCTCCTCAGAGCTTCATTTGAAGAGGAGATGCTTCACTTTAATTACGCATTCTCTCCTGCCTCAGTCACAGCAGCTGAGGAGTGTCTACTAGCGTTCCGCTCGCTTGATCCGTGTTCTGTCACAGCTGACCCACAACAAGGAGAACGCTGCTCCGTAGAAGCGGATGGCTTCTAATCCACGTTCAGTCAAGCTGAGTATGTTATCAGATATCAAAGGGCATGCAGGGTTAGCCATAAACGTGCATTAACAAAAATGTTATTGTTGGATCCCAGCTGGGCCCAAGCCAGTGCAATATCCTGGGAGACCAGTCTGTGTGAATGCAGATGTTACAGGACATTTAAAACAGAAGATGCATGATTGCATGAGAATAAAGAAATGACGTAATGCTTAAGCAGTCACAATTTATGCTATCATTTATTTACTTTCTTTCTTTTTTTCTTTTTGTTATTATTATTATTATTATTAACTAAATCTATTTTTAGAGGTAGATCATTAACTGCAGAAAAACACCTTATTTCTGTGCCGAGCTAAATGTGTTGCTTTTTGCAACAGAACATATTATGTCCATACCTGGACTTATTAAGGGTGGGAAAATATGAATGTGCAGTAAGTGTACAGTAAGTTTTTAAAAACATTATATAAAGTATTGAAAGGTTTATTTATAAATTGATTTTTGTTTTGTTTACTATTTTTTTTACTATTTGTTTTTGTTTACTAATTTTAATATTATATAGTTAATTATATTTACGATGTCGGTAAATATGGTAAGCTAGAATGCACAATATTCATCCATTTAGTATAGTATCAATACTATTTTTAATATTTATTTTTTGTTAACTCTTTGTAATATTTATTTGGCTACTTTATAATATTTGTTTATTATTCTTAGTATTTCTTTTGTTTACAGTTTAATATGCCTATATCAGTAAAATTATTTAATATATCAGTAAATCTGGTAAAATAGAATGTAATACAGCACAATATTCATTCATTCTGTTTACATTTAAAAACAAATATTTTTGTTTATTTTGTTGTTTTGTTTTGTTGTAATATTTAACTTTTTTGTTTACTTTTTTATATTATATTTGTTATTTGGTATCAGTAAATCTAGTATGATAGAATGTGCAAGGTTTTACAGTACAATATTCATTCATTTTTAAGTTTTATCCAGATAATGTTCAGACCTTAACAAACATAAACAAATATAATATTAAGACCTTAACAAATAACTTTTTTTTGTTCAACAGACCCAACACATGTATTCTTTTTTTGAACTTTTGACTTGGAGTGTATTAAATCTAGCATGTCACTGACGTCAATGTGATCCTATCAGGGCATTCCCTCAGAAAATGTTTAAAGACTCGGTCTGGAGCAACACGGACTCAAATGCTGAAACTTAGGCAAAGCATTTAATACACACAGGCACAAATCGCATACACAGTCTACCATTAAAGCCATCTGTTTTGGGCTTGGTGTCAGTCCTTTCTTTCCGTCACTGCCAAGTTTTTGTCCGAGGACAGGTAAGACAGAGGCTACTGCTCATGGACACTAACAAGACTGATTACAGAAGGCCTATGGGGTTTCCCCCTCACACACACACACACACACACACACTTGCATACTGAAAGGTGGGGTGTGTGCAGCTCTTCCCCTCATCTGTGAGTGTTTACCGACTACCGACGATCTCTGAACCTAATGACAGATCAGCCCTGGGATAGACCATATAGTCATGTCTCAGCTGCCAGATGTTGAGTGTTTGGATGCATCACTGTCGGTGTGGATCAGATCGTCCCGATTCTGTGTTCACCTGGGGCAGTTTTCTGTTTGCATGTATTTGTTCCCCTTAGTTTCACGCTTCCAAAATGTGTGACTTTAAACAAAGATTTTGGAAGTCACTACTGTGCCTTTCCCAGACCGTCTTAATGACTGCATGGATTTCCGTAGTCTGTGCAAATACTTGTATTACTTAAAAAACATTTTAATGACAAAATGAACAAACTAAAAAAACTTAGAAGTATTATTCTTTTTTTTTTTCTCTCTCTAGAGCGTTTATGTCTGTGTGTATGCACAAATCCGATCTCTCCAGTTGTGTTTAGTGTACACACGCAGCAGTTGCGGTCTGAAAGTGTTTGTTTGAGTGTGTGTTCTGTTTATTTTTTTCAAAATGAGTCTTTGTAAACAGATTTAAACAGAAGAGTGCTGTAATGTTCCATAATAAAGTGTGCCAAAGAAGAAGAAAAAAAATCACAACATTTAATGGCTTCTCTCAGATAGTAAAGAGATTAAATAATTTTTCTTCTGAGAAAAACACTGTAGTAATATTATGTTTCAAAAGAGCTCTACATGTTTTAAACTATTCTTAAGCTTTATTTTGTGTTTATTATGTTTTGATTTTTTCTTAATTTAGTATGCAAATAAATCTGGTAATAAACAGTTTTTACAGTACAAAGTTCATTCATTTTCTTCTTATTAAAAAGCATTGAAAGAAAATGCCATCTTATATGAGATTAATCAAAACTGAAAAAAAAAATGTATAAAAATTGAAATAATATATATATATATATATATATATATATATATATATATATATATATATATATATATATATATATATATAAATAATAAAAATATATAAACGTAAATTTCACAGACACACACAACTATATATTATTTGTTTGTATATTATATAAATATTTTGTATATTAAAAGATATTTTGAAGAACTTTGAGGTGCTTTCATTCTTTTGAACAAAAACTGCAGATGTTAATCGAGCCTCTTATTCAATATAATTGAAAGTTAATTGATAAGTACTTTTTTGGCGAACTATATGGACACACACACACTCAAACACTCATATTTACTGTATATACATACATAAAATATATAAATATTTTGACTATTGAAAGCTATTTTGAAGAACTTTGAGGTTCTGTCTTTCGATTAAAAACATAAAAAATGATTTGATCTCTTATTTTAGATTAATCAAAAATATTTGAAAATCGTATGAGAAAAAAGTTACAGTATATATTAGTATGTTTAGTATAATATGTGAATCTTTTGAATATTGTATGTTTTTTTAAATAAATGTAACATTCAAACAACATTTTAAAAGTTTAAGTGTTCCACAAGATAAAAAAAAGTTAAGGAGTTTCAAGTTACATTTTTATGATTGTTCTTTTTTCACATCCATTCGTTGTCCATTTGGTTGTTGAGGACTGAATGATGACCAGGGTGAGTGTGTTATTTAGCGCTCTCAGCTACAGCACACACAGTAGATTACACATCGTCTCTCTCTATCTGTCTCGTTCTCGCAGCCTCTTTCCTCCTTTGCTTTGAATTGTCCTGCCAAACCTTGAATATTAACGCAGTCCAAGTTCATACCTCACATGTTCAGTGCGGTCCATGGAGAACTTCATGTGTGGTACAGAGCCCTTGTTCATGTATACTGCTGAAGGAAGCTTTCACCAGCCTTCTCCTCACTCCAGCAGGGAATACAGTATTAGATTAATGTCTTCTGTTCGGCCACAGTCCTCAATCCATTCTCACAGCGCTGTCTGTGTGCAGCGCCCCTCTCACAGCTCTTTAGCTCTGATAGATGGCTCGGTGTGGACCGCAGACACAAACACTTGGATAGGGTTTACTCTGAAAATACAAACAGCGAGAATAAAACAGGGTCCCTACAGTTTGTCCTCTCAAACTGGATTGAGTTAGTGCAGGAAAGACATAATAGAGCAAATAATAAGCAGCGAAAACTTCAGGGCAGCTTGTGCTGTCTGTCAGTTTTCTAACGTTTAATTGTGTTTGATTGGACTTTTGGAAATGTAACTAAATGTATTTGAACTAGAGTATGAATGAAATGTTATTTCATATTAAAAGCAATAAGTTCAAAAGTAAAGTGTCATTTCTGCTTTAGCACCAACTCAAATTGCTAAATGTTATTCAAACTCGGATTAAATGAGAATCAAGATATTAAATTTGTTATTGAAATGTAACAACTTGAAATAATCTAGACACATCATTTTGGAAAGTTCAGTCTGCTAGGAGTGTTACCGAGAGAGCCACCTTCAAGGCAGATCACTTCAAGAAATGTTGTCCTTTTATTTAGATCAGTATATTAGTTTTTTTTTTTTAAATATTCAGACATCTACACCATTTTACAATTTTTTTTTTTTTTTTTTTTTCAAGTAGCTACATCTAATAGAGTTTTTTTTTTTTTTTTTTTTTTTTTTCAGATGTTCTAAACAGTTGCATTTTTATGTCAGCAAGAATGTGAAGGATGTTCTGGTCTGGCTGTCTCTGCTTGTGCCTGATTAAATATATGGCTGTGGTTTGGCATCAGCCTGTGTTTGAGGGCCCAGAACAAGGAGGAGGGGAATCCACATGAAGGCAGCACAAATCCCATATTAGAAGAAACAAATATGTCTATAATTCTGTCTGTCTATTTAACATTCTACTGTACATATCCATCCAAACATCATCCTATAATTCTATCATTCTGGCTTTCTTTTACTTTCTTTTGCATATAATGATTCCTCTACAATAATGTGACAAAGATGACCTAGTTAAAGAAATAACAGTCTACTTCATTTAATCTTTTGTGAAGTTTTATACGGCAGCCCCACTACAGTACTGTCTCTCTAACTCTGCCTAAAAGGTTTCTGGTCTTTCCTTTCTGCACAGTTAGCAAATTACCACTAATTCATCTTTCACCAAATTAAACAGCACATCCTCGGGCAGTTTTCCTTGTTTCCTCTCAACCTACACTATAGGGCAACGCCTGACTGTTTTATTGTTCTACACATGCCTTCCTACACGAGTACAAGTCAGGGCGGTCTGGAGCTATGCTTTGTGCTTTGCTTATTCTTAAACAGATTGTCAGGGCAGAATGTGTATATGTTTGGACCATGTGCATGGACCAAGATTATGGCAGAAATGTATGACTCCATGCACCAGGCTGGAAAGAGGTTCATTGAATCATTGTAAATGTTTACCTGTCATGCAGTTTCCGTGTCCCCCCATTACCTCAGTCAACATCGAGTCATGAGAAGCCTGAACGTACATGACTAGTGCTGGGGGGGTGGTGTGACATCATTTGGAGCTATTGTTTCTCCTGGCTGGTAGTGCAGGTGCTGTTTCAGTTACTTGTTTTAAAAACACATCTTGACTGATGTGATATCAGTCCACATGAATGGCGAGACATCACTGGCGGGGTGACATAGTGACCGAGAAACTTAAAAGCGCATCCGAAAACAAACAGCATTAGCTTCTGATAGGTCGAAGCACAGGGATGAGGCGCTACGATAGGCCACTCACAGGAATGCAGGAAGTATGGCAGGGAGATGCAATGTCTCGTTCCATCCAGTTAACCATGGAAATGACCATATGGCCTCATCACACACATCTTGCAGGGAGAACCCTGAGAAAAGGCTCTAGAAGCCACCCATGGGTTTTGAAACGTTACCAATGGGTTTCTCCCTAATGACTGACAACCAAAGGGGCATGGTAAGCAGCTATGGCCGTCACGTACACCCTTAAGGTGAAGGGGGTCAACCCTGTGGAGAACTGTCCCTGCTGGAACTCCAGAACTGAACCAACCAGGCAGTTACAGTTTTTCTCAGTCGCTTTGGTACATTTCTCTAATCATTCTTGAGATTTGCAAAACAGTAAGTGCATTTCTCAAAACAACTCGTACAAATATCAAAACACAATGGATGACCTGCAAAAGCCAGTCTCTTGCTCAAAATCCTTAGTTCATCTCTCAAAAATAAATATCTGTGTCAATGAACATGTCAGTGCCATCAGAATGACAAGTCCTTGTGTCATAGTTTACGGATAAGACAGTCAAATTGCTTAGTCATGTTGTAAATTTAACAGTGGAGGGATGTTCTGATGTAAACTACTGTATTGAACAGTATGCCATATGCTTATGTATGCCATATATCCATTTCAAAACTACACATTTACACATTACTGTTTGTGGGATGTTGATTGAAAGAGACTGGATAGAGTTCCCAGTTACACTTTTACTAGTGGTCTGACCAAAAAAATAAAAAAAATAAAAAATACTTTTACAATGCCATTGTGATATAGAAAAGGAAATATGGGAACAAAGAAGAAAATAATTCCATTTTCAGAATTTGTAACTTGTGTTGTCCTTTGTCTATACAGTATAAGCTTTCCTACTGAAGATTCATGAGATGAACCTTTGAGCTATTTCAGAGAAATGGTTTATCATTGGTTTATCATCTACATTCTCTTCATTAGTAAAGATTCACTTGCACAATTCATGCCAAATTGACAAAACATCTAATAATAGTGTGTAAAAATACAAATAAAAAGTGTGCTTGGCAGTTTATGACAACTAGATTAACCATTTTGCATTTAATGACTTATACTATGAACTAAAGTCTAGATGTTTTGGGGGGTAAGACTATTGCACAGAAAACTGTATAATACATTTTGAGCAACTTGACATTAGCAACTGATAATGTAGGAAACCGCAGATAAATGTGCATAATCAATTGCATGAATGTACAATAGCAATCGCAACTTGTTCAAAAGAATGAGAAACTGGTTTTATGTTGTGTATTAATGACTAGATGATGTGGAGGTTGTACAAGTAGTTTTGAAAATTGCATTTCTGTTTTGAAAAATGCACCAAAGTGACTGAGAAAAACTGTAACTGGGACCAGCTGATGATTTCCACACCACGACGTGAACACAATCCACTTTAAGGAGTACAGTTTCCTCATGGAGGGAGCTCTGGAGTTGAGTATGGTCTCAACAACCTCAGTTGTGAGACCAGAGTCTGTGAGTTGCGACCCCTCATAAGCCAAATGTATTTATTTATTTTACTGGCCATATGCCTTATTGATCGAAGCAGTGAACATTTTTAAACTCTTCAAAAAGTTAATCCTGAAAAGAAATTCCTGTTTTCCAAATGTCTTTTATAGTAACTCTTTAATGATGTGTTCTCAGTCATGCAAGTATAATGAGGTAAGTGGCTCTTCTAAGTGTGGACCATCACTTGGTCATACTCTGATGTGCTTCATGGTAAATACATACAATTGTTCCTGTGCTTGCTGATTGGAGTGCATTGCTCAGTGTTCAGTCTTTCAGATCAGTAGGCCACTGATGAGGCTTCCGTCTTTGTGACTGAACAGAATGATGATTAGTAATGTTTCCTCAGGCATTGAGGCTCCTCTAAATGGAGACATACTACAGTGTGGCACCACTGATGTTAATCAACCAAGTCTTGATCTGATGCTCTAGTGATGAGCGTTTCAAACTGGCTGGAGATGAGAGGGCATATTCTCAGAAATGCCACTGATGTGGATGAGGATTGCATCCCCTGCATCCACCGGAGCATCAGAACCTCTGCAATCCAGATGAACAATTAGATAAATTGGAGAGTGAAAGAAAGCGAAGTGCGCATTAAATGAGTTTGTGGCACAAATATGCATGTTTGTTACTAATAACTAAATCAATATGATATTGTGGATAAACAAGTCACAATGCAAAAAGTTTCATGCAAATTAATTAATGAGTCTATTTTTTTATTTTTTATTTTAGGTATAGAAATTTGATGGAAATGTGCTGTTCTTTTGAACTTTCCATTAATCAAGAATCCTGTATAAAGTGTCAACGTTTCCAAAAAAAAAAAGAAAAAGAAAAAAAATACAAGACATAAATTCATCCAGACTTGTAATGTCTGTGTCTGAGTGTGTGTGTGTGTGCAGACATGCAGACACACAAATCAATAGTTTAGAATATTTTATTTAATGTTTTAAAAAGAATTTAAAAATATTAACAATTTTAAATATAATAATAATAATAAATTATTATTATTATTATTATTATGGAAATACACCAATATGACTGTGCATTAGATGATAGTCTTCAATAAAAATCCAAGTCTTGTCACTTGTATGCCACATTCACTTGTATGTTTTTCCATGTTAATGAATGTAGTACAAATATGTTGCAAGCTGAGCGGTTGTAGTACATAATGATTTGGCTGTTTCCAAAAAAGCGTGCTGCTGTTTTATGCATCAACCTGTGTGTATCTAAATGGTTCTGCTCATATATTGCATTGCAACCTGCTGGTCAAAGGCTCCCTTTCCCTTGTGTAGGTTAAATTCCAGAAAGTGGAATCTTGGCAAAGTTTTCACCACCTTTTTCCTGGTGGTCAAAAAAAAAAAAAAAAAAAATGGCTATAAAACTAACCCCACCTATCTTTCTTTCTCATTATACGCTCTCAGCAGTAACCTTTATTGCTCATGGGACAGGAAGCTTTTCGGTAGGTAAACCCAAGAGTCTGTGTGGGCCAGGAGGACCTCACGGGAAGCAGCCTGCCTGTCCCTGTCTCTCTCTGCAAGCAGCCACGTTTAACAGTCTCTTCCCCTGAAGTCATTACCCAAATTTGATGAGTTGCTGTCTGGCAAATCTCTACACTGGTAATTAATTAGATGTTTTCATGTGCCCCAGATGACTTAGAAACTCTTAATAGAATGATTACAAATGTATATTGTTTAAAATGTTATGGTTTGTGGTGTAGGGCATTTCATTTTATAGGTTTGCAAACTATAGTAAAGGTTTATATATATAATAAAACATTAAAGAAAATAATGAAACAAAATAATTTGTGGTGAAATAGTTTTCACAAATAATTACATAGAAACAGCAAGTAACACATTCAGTTAAATGTGATTATTTATTTATTTAGTTTACTGAAGTAGAAAGAATGCAAAAGCCTATTAAGGACTTTTCCTTTATTACAATTGTATTTTATTTTATTATTATTATTTTTTTTTAAATTTAGTAAATGATATATTTTATAAATTAATTATTAGTGTTTTTTTTCATAAAGTTATTGGACAAATTAGCAAGTCTGCCATCAATAAAAATAGCTTCACATTTAGTAAAAACATTTTAAAGACTTAGATTTGGTTAAGTAATGTTTCAATTGCGACTATATTAGCCACTTTTGATACCACTGAAGTTAAGAATTCAAGTGGCAAATTCGTTTTTTTTTTTTTTTTCACATTACACCCCTTTAAAACCAGTTCTTCCCTGTTTTTAACTGTAGCATTTCTCTGCCAGTACACATACAGTATTTCTACCTTCGCACAGCAAAACCTTGGCTTACCCAGATTCAGTCTACATGCACAAAGAGTGATTGCCTCATCCACTACATTCCATGTGTGAAAGCAGAGAACGAGGGAAAGAGAGGGATAGGAACAGACCGCTGAGGATTTACAGATAAAGAGAGTCATTATGCGGACAGCAGAGAATTTAAGTGTTCTCATTAGCTCAGAGCACATGAAGCGAGCCGTCAGATCTGTTCTGATTAGTCTCTCCATCTTCCTGCAGGTCAAAAGATTTTGTCCAACCACAACGCCACATTTCTCCAGCGCACTTCAGATTTCTGAGGACTGTCCATGCCTACAAACTTGCCTTTACAAACTTGCCTATTTCCTTTTTATCTCTTGTTCTACATTTATTTTACCTTATAGTTCATATTTAAATGTACAGCAGTATGTTATCTGGCTCGGCTCTGTGTTCATCTTCAGTTCTCTCTTCACAGCAGTTCAGTCAGTGTACTGTTTGAGTATGAATTACTTCGGGATATTGATTTGTTTGAACTCAGAGGGAGTGTCAGACACATTAAACAAGTTAACAGCTTAAGTCATTTGTGGATTAATGCTTATTGGAGTAGCGAACCGTTTAAAAAGATTCAGTTCGATTTGGTGAACTGGTTCAGAAATATCTGGTTACATCGAATGATTCGTTCGCGAACTGGATATCACAAACTGCTTTGTTTTGAACTGTCTTACAACAGACACTGAAGAGAAGACAATGCTGAATAAAGTCGTAGTTTTTGCTATTTTTGGACCAAAATGTATTTTCGATGCTTCAAAAAATTCTAACTGACGCTCTGATGTCACATGGACTACTTTGATGATGTTTTTCTTACCTTTCTGGACATGGACAGTAGACCGTACACACAGCTTCAATGGAGGGACTGAGAGCTCTCGGACTAATCTAAAATATCTTAAACTGTGTCCCAAAGATAAATGGAGATCTTACTGGTTTGGAACAACATGAGGGTGAATTATTAATGACATAAATTAGATTTTTGGTCAAACTATCCCTTTAAGTATGGCCTCATTTGAAAGAATACATTTATCAGATTATTGCTGAAGTAAAATAAAATAAAAATAAAAAGTTTAAATTTATTTATTTTCTGAAACATGTTTTACTCAAAATCTGCAAGAAGAGCCATATATTTGATCTGAAAGTTCGAAGTTGATATCTCTGACTACTGTTTTTTTTTTTTTTTTTTTTTTTTTTTTTTTATGGTTTACATAGCAAATGCAAATTTGCCATTGCAGGAATAAATTTTATGAATTTGAGCATTTGATGGTGGGATAGCCATAATAATCTTTTATTATCAGACACTGCTCTACACAAACATACACACTCACACACAGACCATTCTATCTCACTATCACTGCACTTTTATTTGTTGTAAAAAAAAATTAAATAAAAAAAATTCATGGAACAATAAGAGATGAAAAAAAAACCTGTAATAATAGAATCCGTTCTGCAACCACTACCACTTTGTACTTTATAATTCTTTGTAAAGAGAGAAGCCACGCTTGGTGGAATAGTGCAGCTCTCTCCTTGATTGCATTTGTTCTTCTACAGTAGTTCTCCTTGCCTCCGTCAGCCTTTAGTTAATAGAGCTTCTCTCTGTCTTTCCTCTCAGAAGGTAATCTGACTTTGATAACAAACTCTAAAGGTCAAACTGGACTTTTTTAGGTACAAGCAGGAGGTTTGCCTTCTGGTCATTCGCCACCGCTCTAATGTTCGTGTGCTCAGTTCACATTTGATGGTTGTTTCCCAGCTAGAATGAATAAATGATTTGACCTAGTTTCAAAGAATGCTCAAAGAAATGGCTCTCTAATGACATTGACCTCAGCACCAGACTTACTTTATCGCTAGAAATCACTGCTCACTTCCTGCACCAGTCAGCTGTGATACAAGACTGAGAGATGGCAGGGTTATAGCTGAACTCCTGTTAGAAGAGTGGCGGAATTGTTCTTGACTCTATCTCTCATCACTGGATCTTGATGGATGTAAAATACAATGCTGTACAGGGAGCATGAGGTCATCCTGATCGCTTTTGATGGACCAAAAACATTGAGGAATTAATGATTGTTTAAAGCTTATTATTGTATGGCCAGTTCCACTTTATTTATTTATTTATACCTGTACTAACATGTACTTATAGTGTACTTACAGTGTATTTATCTAAGAAAGTTCTGGTAATACAAGGTAACTACATGGGATAGGGTTAAGTTTAGGGGTAGGTTCATGGTTATTACCTAGTTATTTAGTTTTTGCACTAAATAATATTTTATCTGCACTGTTGTTCACTTCATTGATTTGCACTCTATCTGCCTTTTGCCTTGCGCTGCTTTATTTAACTTTATTTTTAATTTTACTATGTCTTTTTTTAACATTCCCTTATTGTATAGTTGTATCTACATTTTATATTTTGATCTAGATTTTTAGGCTTTATGTTAATGTTATCTGTGTGCACCGGGGGTCTGAGAGTAACGCAATTTCGACTCTCTGTATGTATATACTGTACATGTGGAAGAATTGACAATAAAGCAGACCTAAACTTGAACTTATTACATAGTTATTGTAATTACTATAATAAGTACATAGTATCTACATGAGGAACAGGACTGTAAAATAAAGTGCTACCGTATGGCCTTTATATTTTATATTAGTCATTATAATTTTTTTATTTATTTTTTTTATCAAAAACTGATAATGACACAACAAAGGCATTTTGGGAGTCCTAAAACAAGCTTCCCAATAACAAAACCATTATCAAATTTGTGAAAATGGTGACATCATACACATGCATATATTGTGTTCAGTCTATAGGAATGCGTATGTGTGCAGGGTCGTAGTGTTTGCAAAGTGACATTGTCACTGGCCTGGCATGCATAATACAGAGTATGACTTTTTTCAAAATTTTAAAGGAAAAATGTTTTTAGTCATGTAAGCGTAATATCATAAACATGATTAATATATCAACACTCCCACTTTCTGTTAATAAAAACAAAACCAACAGCATTGTCACAATTACAGCAGAAATACCTTAGATTATATGGGGGGATTTTTAAACCCATTGCATATTTAAACCCATTGCATTTTTCAATACAATGAAAGTGGATTGGGACAAAAAATACATAAATTATAACTGAAGTATCATAAAAGCAGTTTTTACAACTCAAGTCTTATATTCTAAATCTTCATAATCCATATCATAGACTTTTACAGTGATTTTGGTCATTTTTACACCTTGAAAACATTTGTCCCCATTTGCATTAATTGTGTTTTAATAAACATTCCTTTAAATTTCTCTTTATGTCTTCCATGGAAGACAGAAAATCATAAATAATAACAGAATTTTATTTTGGGGGGAACTCAAACTGAAATAGTGAAGCGTTGCTTTAGCAGGGTCAAGGTCAAGGTCAAAGTATTTCTTTCATTTATTCTTTATTTAGCCAAGATAAAAAAATAAATTCCCTGGGAATCAAACCCATGACCTTAATGTTGATAAAGCACTGCTCTGCTGTTCAAGCTTGAGTTTATCCAGGGACTACATGAATTAATAATAAAAAATAAAAAAAATGTGTACCTTCAAGGAATTTTAAGCCACTTTGGATAAAAGCACCTGCCAAATGCATACATGTAAAGTAAGTCAGCCAGCAAACTTTAGCCTTTAAGACCATAAACTCCACACAACAATCCCCATATATATATAGGGACACTTTTTAAAGTGCTTTGAAAATGTTCTAGTGGGAATAATTGACCCTTGTTCTTTGGGTGGGTGGTGATAAAAGTATCCTTGAAGCTGAAAGTACCCATTTACACTCCAAATCTTGTCATAAAGAGTTTAAGGTTGCTGATATTGTTTCATTTCTGACACATAGGAATCACATGGAAATATTGCCGTTTGGGGAAAATCCGCCCTGTGGAGAAAAGGACGAGTTCTGGAGACCATCAAATAGTTTGGGGAGAGAGAAAAAAGTGCTAAAACTGCTAATCAAACCAGGTGGGTTGATACATATCATTATTTGAGTCTAAATTAATTCAAATAAGTAGCCATTTTTTAAACGTCACCAGTGTATTCACATTATTCCCATTCCTAGTCTTTACATAAAACGACTCCATTCTGCTGCATTTTAATTTAATAGTCCCTGATATTTTGACATCATTGATCATTTGCTGAAGTTTATTTGTGGCTAAAATGATGCTTAAGTAGCTCAAAGGTTAAAATTGTCAGCTGATCTCTAAAGATGCAAGTCTTTTGGAGAAAATGACTTCATTATTGTACAGCTTGAAGTAAATCCATGATGCGAGGACACATATCACCCCTTCAAAAACGTATGATGGGGTAAGAAGGAGTGATATTATTAGTCTCTTCTGCCATTTGGTTCATGGAACTAATAAAATTTGACTGAAAAAGAAGCTTAAACATTAAAGTAATTAGACTCAAAAGCAGCACATGAGAGAGAGGAAGACGTGATTGTAAATCTTTAGCACAGCCAAGTTTATGACAGAGGAGGATAAGAGATGTCCAGAGAGAAGATGAAGAGATTCATTTGGCCACTGCACTTCACTGCAGGGTTTCATGGAAGCAGTTCCCAAGTGCTTCCCGGCTCTTTAGGTTTCAATGTTCTTGATTGCAGCGGGATGTGAGCTGAACTGGATGAAGCTGCAGGATGACTCATCTTTTGGACCAGGTTTTTAAAGCCCATCCACAATTAGTCAGGGGTATAATCAGCCCTGTTTTTCAAGTACAGGTAGTTGTGTTAATCGGATCGGCATGCTATTGGGATGCATCTGTCTTTGTAATCAAGGGCAGCTACCTGGATAACAGCAATAGACATGCCAGCTAGGGAGGTGTTTTGTAAAACATTTAATGGGTCACAAGAAAGCAATAGACCATAGCCCAAACACACCACCTTTTTTCAATCTGCAGAAGAGCCAAAAAGCCTAGAACTTTCTTAGTGGAGTCCACTTTTTGGAAATATGTCCATCTTTGCTGTCAGTGCCCACAAACAGCCACATTTTTTTAACCTCCTAAATTAATCAGTGTGTTTGGGCTACCAGGAGTAAGCCAAGGCACTAAAAGCCACTGAATTTTTTATTTAGTTTTTATTTTACGTTTGATTTAATTAGATATGTTTGTGTAGTTTTAGTTAGTCTCTATCTTTTTTTCTATTTGATATTTTTTTTTGTTCTATTTTATTAGTTTATTTTTGTAATTTCATTTGTTTTAATATTTTTTTAATTTGTTCTTTAAATGTACTTTTGTCACTCTGTGACTTATTTGTTTATTTATATATTTATCGGTTTATCCGTTTATTTATTTATTGGTGTTTACAGAAACTATGACAAGTTTCTAAATTTTTTTTCATATGTTTAATTTTTGTCTTTTCTTTTACTTTAATGCTGATAAAGTTAATGCATTAACTGATATAATAATAGTAATAATCAAAAACCTTAACAATATATATATATACATACACACACACACACACACACAATTTGGAGTCAAGAAAATTAATTTGACTTGAATTATATTTTATTCCAATTTATATATTTAGTCAATGTAAATGTGTCATTTAGCTTAAATTACACTGCTGAAGGTTTCTTTGTAATCGCCCACATGTGCTGATTTGGGGGGCCCCATCTCTGTTTTAATCAGGGATGGGAAGGTGGGCGAGAGGCCACGATGCTGATTAGCTTTGAGGGGGCTTCTGGTTTTGGTTGTGTCTATTGATGAAGGCTTTGATCCATTGCACTCAGTTTCCTCTTTAGAGCGCATGTGTTAGAGATATTAGTAGAATGACATGCCAGTTATAATTACATAAACTGAACAGTAGCTGAAGGAAGTCTCAAAGGTAACATTTCTTTGACTCCTATTACATGTGTTGCTGTTACGACATGTTGTATTAACAATAGCGGTTTCCTTCATACATTCCCAAGCTCTCGCTCTAGGAGTTTTTTTTTTTTACATCTGGGACGTTTTTGGTCCTGACTTTTCTAGGCTAATTGTGCCTTACCTAACGACCTGGCATAATCTGATCTAAGTCATTGATTTTAGTGATGAATTAGAGTAGTTTTTGAAAAATGAGGAAAGGATCTGAAGATTGCTTACAGCTCCACCTGGCCTGAGATCTGTGCTTCAGTTGGAATGGACTGTCATAAATAAGGCTATTACTGCAATCAGAGGTAAATATGAAAAAGGTGGAATTTCATCTGTTAAATATTGGTATAGGAAAGCTTTCATTATGAAGGAAAATGAATCCATAATTGAGGGTCTCTCTAATAGGCCAAGAGATCCCAGGCTTACTGTAGATCAGCCATCAAATTTGTGAATATTGTATTTATAGTTATAGAAGATTTTGGAAAAGAGATTCTCACTTTGATCTTAATGTGTTCCTGCTTTGTGAACTCAGTCTACAGCCCTAAAGGTTTTGCTAGGAATATTCCATCACTACTCACCTGTATTGGTGCAATTCTTTCCTTCAGGTCATTTTGCTTTCACAAATGCACAGTAGCCCCGATTTTTCATTTCATTTATTTATTTTGACACTTAAGCCACACTTGTAATACATCTATTCAAAAGTATAAAAGTAGCCAAAATTCCACGAGAAAAACCGCAAACTTAGAAACACTGCTTGAATACACTTAATCCTTGAAAGTTTGAGATACTTCTTAGGGACAAATGAAGCATTCTTAGGGACATTAATTGACTTATTCCAGCATTTACTTTTGTTTTATCTGGATAAGGTCATAGAGAAGAAAGGGCAACTGAGCAAAGAAAGAATATTTGGAACTTGCCAGACCTATAATTGAAATTTTCACTGACATCTACACTAATGCCCGGTGTCTCAGTTTTTGAGATGTATGATTTTATTAAACACAATGTATGATTTTATTAATTATCTGAAGCTGTTTTCCCTTGTTTCGTATCTTAATTTCCTTGCCCTCAGGCAATGTGTTTCAAAGGACAAGTATTGTGTAATCCCTAAGTTACTGAGACATGTTATGATGTTTCTGTTTTATTGATCTTTTTTATTGTTATGATTTTCAGGAAATGGGCTTACTTCTGTTTGCTAGGTGAGAATGAGTCCATCTGTAAATCAGTGGCTCTTTGGCTTGAGCTTTTTGAACACAAGCCGCATCCAGACTCAATTACCAATGTGGAGACACAAAAATGGTAGCATGATCTACTGCTGGCCTGACAATAAATCAGACCATGTTGAGTTTCCAGTTAGTCCTTCACTAAATGAGTTTATCAGCATCTCAAAATTAGTGAGGGGTCGTGCGAAGGACCTTCTGCTATTTTATGAAATAGTCCATATAAGGTTTATCAGTTGTTCAACTAATTCAGTGTTATGCAATGTTGATTTGAGAACAGACAAGAAAAAAAAAAATCCTGTTAAAAATGAAGTAGATTTCTCTAGTAGCACTCCCACATTCCAGCTGTTGCCATCAACAAATGAATGTACCATTAGTTTGCCATGATTTGTTTCAGCTCTCCAGAGAGGAGACATGGAAAACATCAGTAGAACATCATCTTGGGGTGACATCCCTGTGGACCCCAGAGTCAGGGTGACCATAAAGATGGGGTGTTTCACCCCCATGTCCTGATGGCGAGAGGTCAGGGGTCACGAGGAGCATGGATATCTCCATTCCCATAGGGACTGGAGGGTAATGGAATGGCAGATTCAGGCCAAATGGAGCAATTTGCGCTTGTCCCATCTGAACATGGAAGAATAGAGAAAGATGCATTTGAAGTAGAGATAAGCACTGGAATGGTCCAGTATGAAGATTTTCTGCAGACTGCTATGATGTCAAACACCGAACATATTGTGTATATATATATATATGTGTGTGTGTGTGTGTGTGGTGACCCACCAGTTAAGAAGCACTGCAGTGTTTTTGGCTGTTTGCCACTGTCTGGTCTCTTTATGGGCTCTTCACCTGTCATTCTGTCATCATGCATGACAGACCCTTCCTGCTTACTAGGCCCAGTCTGTCACAGGGACACACGTTTACTTACACCTACAATTACTGTTTGAGCATAGTGTTTGATGAACTAAACATCTAGCACATTTGAACATGTTAACTCTAAGTCATGCGTGCGTTTAAACATTGGTGTGTGTGTGTGTGTGTGTGTGTGTGTGTGTGTGTGTGTGCGTGAACAAATGCTGAGTGTGCAAATTGATTTTATATGACTGATAGCATGTGTTAGGGACTGCAGAGGTCTGGATGTGCTGTCTGTCTTTGTTGTTAAGCAGATGCATTGGTCTCCAAGCTGATTTTCCCTCCCAACCTCCTTCAGGCAGTATAACAATAGAGCCAGGAACCCTCTTCACCCCTCAGACAGCCCAACATCCAGATAACCTGCTTAATGTGTTTAGCCTAAATGGCAAAGGCTGTTTTATGGCCATTATTGAGCTGTTGGGATCCCTTTGTGTAGCTTTTTATGGTTTTGTCAACTCTTAGAGTATGCAGACAGTCTGGTGTTTGCGTAGTGAGTATCTTCAGAGGTTTTCCTTCATCTCCCCTGCCTCCCTATGTCTTCTTGTTGATGAACACTGTCATTTACCAGCGTCTGTAGGCCTAACAAAATTATGTTGTAATGTTTCTTTCCATTTATTTCATACCACAAATTATACGTAGCATATTAAATGTGATGTTTGTTTCCGTTTGACTCCTTCAGGAGATTTTGTGGTGCTGAAAATAATTAACAGTTAGTATTCTGTCTTTTCTCATTAGTTTTCAAGTCTGTAAAATATCCACACAATATCTGATTTTTGAATACTGGAACAAAACAGACTATAAGACTGCAGACATTAAAGGATCAAGGAATAGGTTTTAGATGGATTTTACATACCATATGGGAGCTTCTCCTGCTTCTTACATTTTTTATGATCACAAACATTCATAAAAAGTGTATTGTCTTGCCAGTGACTCAATATGTGTCAGCACATAAAAAAAAATAATAATAAAAAAATAAAATAATAATAATAAATATAGCTGCAAGCAGCAATTACGGGGCCAAGCACTCCAACGGCAAATGTAGGAGCTAAGCATGGCATGGAGCATCACACCAAATGCATTAATGAGCAATAACAGCAATTTTAGGATTATTGTAATTAAAATGGCTAAAAAAAATCATAAATACCACCTCTAGTAGCATGATTATTTGGCCTATCAAGTTTGACCAATAGGTGGCACTGTTAAAAAAATAAATTTGGTGTACTCTGTGTGACTTTTCAATAACACACACAAAGTTTGGTGTTAATATGTCAAAGCATTCCAGAGATACAGCCTCAAGTGTCATTTTGTCATTGTGCCTCAAATTCGTCGCTGTGGTATGCGAAAACGGTTTTGTCTATCGACACAAAATCCATAACTTTGTGTCAGCATAGTCTGAAGATCATCTGATGCAAATGTTGTGAAAATCGGACCTACGGTTGATGAGGAGTTTGAAAAAGTAGGTTTTCAACATAAATCAAAATGGCGGACCAGAAGTTCAGCTTACTCTGGCATATTTGGTATCAATATTATCAGCATAAGCCGGGGAATATATTTTGCCCAGTTTCATTCAAATAGGCTAATGCAATAAAAAGTTATTAGCATTTTTAAAAGTGTAATTATTCATGGTTATTGAATGGTTAATTACTCTTGACCAATAGGTGGCGCTGTTACCACATTTATGTGGTATGGTCAGTGTGAGGTGGCGATGCCACATACAAAGTTTGGTGCAAATATGTCAAAGTGTTGCAGAGATACAGCCTCAAATGCATTTAGGCACCCTTACAGCAAATTAGTTGCTGTGCTAAATGAGAACCGTTTTGTATATCGACACAAAATAACTTTTTGCCAGCATGGTCTGAAGATGATCCATGTCAAATTTAGTGAAAATCGGACTAACGGTCTAGGAGGAGTTTGAAAAAGTAGGTTTTCAACGTTAATCAAAATGGCGGACAGGGTGTTCGGATTTCCTACTAAACAATTGGTATGTCTATTGTCGGCAGAACTTAAGGAATATTTTGAGATCAGTTTCATTACAATAGCCTAATGCAATCAAAAGTTATTAGCATTTTTGGAAATTTCATAATTGAAGGTTAATGAATGGTTAATTACTCTTGGCCAATAGGTGGCGCTATTACCAAATTGATGTGGCACGGTCAGTGTGAGGTGACAATGACACCTACAAAGTTTGGTGCAAATATATCAAAGCTTTGTTGAGATACAGCCTCAAATGCATTTTGGCATCCTTACAGCAAATGTGTTGATGCGCTAAATGAGAACCGTTTCGTTTATCATCACGAAATCCATAACTTTTGGCCAGTGGGGTCTGAAGATGACCCACTTCAAAATTGGTGAAAATCGGACTAACGGTCTAGGAAGAGATCAAAAAAGTAGATTTTCAACATTATTCAAAATGGTGGACAGGAAGTATGGCCAATTTTGGAATAATTAGATTCTATGTTCTCAGCAGGTCACAAAGAATATAGGGATACCATTTTTATTTCAATAGTCTAATTTATTCAAAAGTTATTAGCATTTTTTAGATATTTCATTATAACTCTTGACCACAAGGTGGCGCTGCCCCCCAACTTTTTGAGTACCTTCAGGGCATGGAGCTGAATATTTTGTAATTATTTTCGTAATGATACGGTAATGCGTTCAAATAATACAGCATTTTAAAACATAATTCAAAATGGCAAAATTGGATATCATTCGACTCGACATGACCCACCGAATCTAAAGAGAACCATTCTGAAGTTATAAGCAAAAATATGCATTTTTATATCTCCTGACCACTAGGTGGCACTGCGCCGAAACACTGCAGGTAGGCTCAGGTCATGCTTGTTATAACACACACCAAGTTTGGTCTCAATACACCAAACCATTGCCGAGACATAGCCTCACATGCATATTTGTGTGCTTTTCGTCAAATTTGTTCACGTGTTATTCGAGAATGGTTATACGAATCAACTTGAATTCCATAAATTTTTGCCAGCATTGACTGAAGATGGTCTGAGCCAATTTTTTGTCAAATTCAGACTAACCGTCTAGGACGAGTTTGAAAAAGTAGTTTTTCAAAAAATTGAAAATAGCGAAAAAACTAAACCTTGCGATTTTTGAATTTCGGGATTCATTCGACTTGGCTTGAGCCAAGGATTCAGAGGAAAAAGAATTTCCATTTTCTGGCATAAAAATATTGAAATTTTGAACAAGTGGTGGCGCTAGAGAGTTGGAGTTAGGGACTTCAAATTTGTAGTTAATGATGGGACTGTCCTCTATCAGTGTGCCAAATTATACAACTTTCCCACAATCGGTTCTATGGGCTGCCATAGACTTGCGGCAAAAGAAAAAAAATGACGTTAAAGGATACAATAGGTGCCTTGCACCTTCGGTGCTTGGCCCCTAAATATACAAAAATAATAACTAATCTTTTACAAATCTTGCATTCACTTCAATAAACCAATGATTTGAAAAACAGGATTTATTTATTTAGTCTTTTTATTTTTTATTTAATTTTTAAAATGTATTTATGTAAGTTCTACTACTAATTGGACCTGTTTAAAATAAGAGAAATATTTAAAAAAAAAAAAAAAGTACTTATACTTAGTACATGGGATATTACTTTTTTTATAAATTGAATGCATATTTTAATATATAACAATTTTATTAAATGAAAGAAAAATATCAAATCTAATGGGTTGTTCCTTAAAAAAAAAAAACATTATAATAATCTGATTAATATCATTGAATTGTTGTTACTAAACAGATGAACTAATGACAGGTAAATTTTATTTTGTCAGGTTTCAGCAGAAAGATAAGAGGGTTCAACTGACCAAAAGCAACCTTTTTATACTACATAAAGACTGATGCTTATTTTTGTGTCTCAACTAAAAATCTGCCTTCCAGCTTTCCCACATGAAGTGCATTCAAATGAGCCACAGTGACAGAGGGGTTTCTGGGATGTACAGGATTGAAGCCCATGTGATGAAGCTGATCCTGGGGGGATAGAAAAATAGATCTGCCTTATCTGCTCTCCCCTCCAGCGCCACAAACTGCAATCAGAGCCACCGTGAGCTGCTTCAACTCTGGAAGAGCAATGAGACCCCGGAGACCAACCATGCTAGCGCTTTGAACTGAGCAAGAAAGAGAGAAAGAGAGAGAGAGAGAGAGAGAGAGAGAGAGAGAGAGAGAGAGAGAGAGAGAGAGAGAGAGAGAAGGCCCTCGTATTGCCCTGGACCTTTAGGAGAGGTCATAAAAACCATCTCCATTAGGCAGACGCTTCCATCTCTGCACCAATATTTCCTTTTACAGGCTTTTATCAGTGAGATCATTCTAGACTGAGTGTCTCTGTTTTGCTGTTTGTTGCATTTGAGACAAAGTTACTAGAGTGTATGCACGCTTTTATTAAAGAAGTGTAAAAACACACTTAAAGCTCAGGGCTGCATTCCGAGCTGGCAAAGAGCAAATTAGATCAAAAGCACAAATATGTTAGTCTAAATTATTATTTTTATGAATAAAAATTGTGTATGTTATACAACACACAATAATATAATATATAATATAATGTCAGTGTCTTATATCTTAAGCTAACTCTCTTTTTCATGCACATATAATAGTCTTTGTCTCAATATATTCAGGCTGAAAGAGTGAACCTGGAGCTCATTAGTGTGTGCTAACATGAGGAAACGACAGTCTGACTTCCATCAGGGCTCTGATAGATCAAATCAGCAATGGACTGCAAGCAGGTATCGATCAGTCTTGAGTGTGTGTGTGTGTGTGTTGGGGTTTTTGAGCTGCACTACGGGTCTATGCCTTGTAATATCGCCCAGTATGAGGCCTGTCTGTGTGCTTCAGTCTGCAAGACTCCCCACCATGGTGCTCAACAAGGCATGAGAGTTCATGCATTGCTCAAGAGAGAAGCTCAGAGACTAGCAGAGAGTGTGCTTGTGTGTGTGTGTGTGTTATAAAGATCATTGTTCTATGGTGTATAGATTTCTGCTTCCTTTCTCAGGGGTGTTTATAACAGAAATTACAGCAGTACATGTTTGAGCTTGTATGTTGTGTGTATAAGCTCTGAATTTCTCTAATTGTACTTAAATATGTGTCTTGTAGTTTTTAGCTTGTGTTGCAATGATTGTAACAGTATTAATGAATACTTGACTCAGCTTGATTGATAATAAAATTCTGAGGTCAAATATGTAAGGAATAATTAACAATGGGCCGTTTAATTATTTGAAAAATAATGCACACCAGAGGTGGTACTGTAGCCGCGATTCGAAGTGTAGTAAAACTGCTCTGATGGCACGAAAAATGTTGGTTTGGTCACTGTCTTGGGTTTTGGTTTTAGCATTCAACCGTGCTTTAGTATAAATTGGTAAAATGATGATAAACCAATTCTCATTTTAATTTGAGATTAGTGGTTAATTCTTAGTATTACTTTTGAAGGTTAGGGTTAGGGTTAGGGTAGTTATTCCCTACAATTTTCTAACACAGTTTATGGGTAGCTTAGGGGTGGGACCTTCATGGAAGAGACAAACCTCCCCCAACAACACAGACACATGTGGGAGGAGCAATCTGAGTTTATCAGCATCCCGCATAGTCCCTTGAGTCTGATTATTCCCATCTCAGCCCCTAACTGTATTTTTACTCAGGCCTACAGGATAGACACATGTCAAAACATCAAAACATAGTTAAAAAGGGTTAGAAATGAGAGGAAATATGACATTTATTCCGTGCTATCTGAGCAGTTTACATCTTACAGTCTAGAGACAGTTCAGACTTGATTTATTGGTTAAACATTATATTGCTTCTGTTGTATTGAGTAAATATATTAAAAGATTAATAATGTCCAGGATTGATCCTGAATGAAATCGGGATGAGAGCCCGATGGCTAAACTCATAATACACATTTAAACTTGAGGTTTGGGTTATTGGAAATAGATTTGTCACCAATAATTTATCGTCCGTTTGTATTAGTGTCTCCAGTTTTTACAGTGTGCCAATGCTTTGTTAAACCCCAAGACTTTTCTTGGTCTTGGTCGTATCTATATTAGCAAAATATGTTGGAACAGCAGGATTTGAACTATTTTAAGCTCTTGGAAATAAAGCACTGGACTGTCAGCATCCCATCTGGCCTTTGAACCTGCTACTTGCTGATATCATTTATATATTCAGATTTATAACAAATATATTCTGATTTAATTCTAAAGAATATTTTTTTACAATTTATATTTTTATATTCAGACTTTATATAATTATTTCCTATTTGGCACTTCATAACGCACACATGAAAATATATTTTTTGCTTTCTCACACTAACTTAACTTAAGCAGGGACAAATGGCATCCTCCGATTTGACCCGAGATAATCATAGACAACTACCTTAAAACAAATGCACACACTCTCGCACACTCCATGTGACCCTCTCTCTTGCTGACAGGTCTGTCAATGGCCCACAGATGACCAGCAGGAATGGCCCCCTGTCCTCGCCATGACCCGGAGTGTGTGTGTGTGTGAAGATGTCCATCCACAAAAGCCTCTTCCATGCACTTAATCATGTTCTAGCCACCAGCTAACACTGTCTGGAGAAGGCACAGGCCAATGTGGACTGTCAGTAATCAGCATGCTGTTTAGTCATTCCCTGCCACTTAGTGAAGCATTACCTGCCTCAGGTCAATGGCAGAGCCGCACGCCTGGCGGCTGATGAAACCAGAGAAATGTGCACTTCACAGAGGGATCATCTGATGACACCACTGCTGTACCACTATACCGGTGCATGGAGGGGTCAGACCGTATCCTCCATCACCTGTGTGACGCATGTGAATGGAACATGCCTGTCATTGGATGTAAGGGAGGGAATTCATGGAAGTGGATGATGTTATGGAGAACAGAGCAGGTATTCAGTGAAAAGGGCATCTTGAAAATACTTCACGAGACTTTAACAAAGATGTACAAAGAAACAGAACATGTAGCAATGTTTTATCGGTTGTGTTTGTGTCTGAGTGTGACTGCCTGGCTGCCCTGTCAGTGACTTTAAGGTTTGTTGGCTAATCAGTCCCATTTTGCCTCATTAGCCGTCTGCATGGGGCTTCCTTCAAACTGAGATGATGTATGACCGGGCCAAATAGTCTCCTTGCTGCCCTCAGGGGTGAGACAGCAATGAAATACATGTGTGTGTTAAAGGAAAAGGACAGACAGAGCACTGTAGGTGTACATTCAACTTGTAAAGGGAAATAACACATTAGGCCTAGTGTGCAATCATGTCCCCTAGACTAAAATTAGAGTAAAGGAGATAAAATGAAGAATGTTGTTTGACGGTTTTGTAGTTTCTCTTTCTTTTTCTTTCTTTCTTTCTTTCTTTCTTTCTTTCTTTCTTTCTTTCTTTCTTTCTCTTTCTTTCTTTCTTTCTTTCTTTCTTTCATTCTTTCTTTCTTTCTTTCTTTCTTTCTTTCTTTCAACAAACTTCATTTGGAAAAATGTTAATTACCTCTGAAAATAATTGAAATAATAATATAAATTAATTTAATATAAATTTAATTTTATATAATAGTTACATACGTTTTAAAATTTAATTTAGATATTTTTACCTTTAACTTTGTATTGTGTAAAAAAATATATATATTTTATTTTATTTTATTTTATTTTATTTTATTTTATTTTATTTTATTTTATTTTATTTTATTTTATTTTATTTTATTTTATTTTATTTTATTTTATTTTATTTTTGTGCTTAGGACCCACAAATTTAATGATTACTTTACTAGGGATTATTCCCTAAAGAAGAAACATATTCAATTCAAATGTATTTGTGTAATGCTTTTAGCAATAAGTAGTATTTCAGAGCAGCAGAACAGTTTTGAAACTAAACATGTATATTATTTAATATTTTATACTATTACAATATTTTGTATATTTATTTAAT
Source organism: Carassius auratus (assembly GCF_003368295.1). Classification (NCBI taxonomy): domain Eukaryota; kingdom Metazoa; phylum Chordata; class Actinopteri; order Cypriniformes; family Cyprinidae; genus Carassius; species Carassius auratus. Next base: position 35,296 of record NW_020526280.1, on the reverse strand, counting down.
TAATTAATTTAGTTGATTTTTGCTAATTTCATGTGACATTCATTTAATTTTTTTTTCTGCCCTTGTTCCTCAGATATCTACATTAGACATATCAGAATAATGATGTTATGCAGTTTACTGTATTTTTATTGTGTCAACATTTGTCCAATTTCTTTATTTAGATTTGTGTGTGTGTGTGTGTGTGTGTGTGTGTGTGTGTGTGTGTGTGTGTGTGTGTGTGTGTGTGTGTGTGTCCAATAAAGAGAGCATATTATTAAGAATGTATAGTGAAGTCTCCTTTCTGTTGGAATCAGAAACTGTGACGTCTAGCCCTGCCCAACAGCACCCACCCCCACCCCATCCCACATTATCCCACCATATATCAAGTCCCAAGCCATCTGAATTTTGTATGATTTACCTCAAAATTGTCCCTAAAATCATTAGCGCTAGTATAATCTGTTTAACTTGGCAGAGGGTTACCGAAATGATCCCAGCGATTTACTCTATTAACACAACCCCCCGTAGGGAGAGTTTTATTTTCCTTTGTCTTGTTTGTGTTTGTAACTTGCATGATTTAGTTTAATGGTTTTTATCAGCTTTTTATTTCAGCGTGTTTTTTATCCTGAGAGAGGAAGTTATTGAGAGTGATAGAGGCTAATCTGAGCCCCAGATCTCTATTAAACAGCTCTATTTCCTCACTGAGTGAGTTTGGAAATGGAGCTGTCTCTAAAGAATGCAGTTTGACCTTAAGGGTACTGAAGTGTATGTGTGTCTTCTGTGTTGGTGAACAGGAAAGAGACACATTTAAACAAAGCACACAAGGGAGGTATATTTTATTTGATATTTTGTTGAACAATATGAAAGCATTTGTACATATGTAGCTTGCATCCAAGTGTCCAAAAAACCATCTGGTTAAAACTATGGATTTATTTCAGTTTAATGGTAATTGTATTTACAATTCTCTTCTGATTCACTGACTGACGTGACAGATCGATAAAGAACAGGAAATCTGTGTTGCGCAGTTGCTGTTAGATAAGAAGGAATTCTGTAACTTTGATACCAGTTACATTCAACCTGATGCTAACGTGGAAAAGCTCTGGTTAGCAGAAAAATAAGTGGAAACACAGTAACTACTGTATTTTATGTGCTTTGCTTTTACTTTAACTCTTTAACTCTAAAGCAGTAGTTCACCCAAAAATGAATATTTCGTGATTGTGTATTATCAATTAAATTAAAACATTTACAACTTGTCTTGAGGCAGTAAATTTCAGTCTGTTCCTCATACAAAGCTCTATGTCTCCAGAAGTCCTGGAATATAAAGTGCATGGATAACATTGGTGTTTTTTTGTTTTTTTTTAGCTTGACTGCATAAATCAGCAACATAAGGGTCAGTAAAAGATTTTGTAATTTTCATATTTGGGTGAGTTATTCCTCTACATTTAAAATAAATAAATAAATAATAATCTCTTTGAAGTTTAAACATAAACAGATATGGTCAATCTACATGATCTCCTCATGTTTTTGAACTTCAGAATGTCAAAAACACATCCTTTAGACTGTGGCAGTCACTTTATCTCTGCTACAAAGTGTGTGTGTGTGTGTGTGTGTGTGTGTGTGTGCGTGTGCACGTGTCTCAACATTTATTATTATTAATATTATTATTATTATTTATTTTTTTGCTCTAACAAATATTTACAATTTTCTTTTCCAAATCAGAGAAATGCCTGCTATATTACATACTCAATAAAAGTCTTGTTTCGTTGAGCTCATACAGTACATCATAAGGACTCTGTTGAGAGACCTTCTTAAGTATACTTTTTATCTTGCTTGCCTTAATGAACAAAGAATGTTGTTTTTTATGTCACCTTTTAATAAGTTGTAACAGTATAACAGTATTGAAGTGGAAAGCTTTTCCCCTGTGTAATATATTGCCGAAAGCAGAGAAACACATGAGCTGAAAAACTCATTTTGCAGAGGCAAATCGAAAGGCAGGCTCTCCTGTTTGTGCCATGCAGCGTTTTAGTGAGCCCAGAGACTAATGAAGGGCTCCTTTACAGGCAGCTGGGGTTTAATTTACTCTCAACCCCCCAAGACCCCCTGCAGTGACACAGAGCTGAAAAATACTTGATTCCCACTCGCTTTCTCCAACAAAACAGTTCAATAAGTGTTCACTGCTAATCTATATTTTTGTTTTGTTTTCCAGCAAAATAATGAAGTATCCTTAAAATAAGTCGTATTTACTATATTGCAATACTCTTATAAAATAAGACATAAACATTAATCTAAGCACATTTTAGGTTTACACTTAAAACAAGACGAAACTATATATAAAAATTAAATAAAACAAACAAATTGAAAATGAATGAAGATATTCTCTGAAAAACATTTTTTTTTTCCTTTACTGATATTTAGGTGCTTTTTAAGAATAATGTTTGTTTGTTTATTTTTTGCAGTAGTGCTTTTGTTCTGCAAAAGCTATTATTTGCTCAGTTTTTTTTATTTTTTTATTTTTTTATTTTTTACAAATTTTAATAAACACAGTAATAAATGTATTGTTCAATGTTTGTTCGTGTTAATTAATACATTAACTAACATTTACTAATGGAACCTTATTCTAAAGCGTTTCCCATGGTTTAAAGAAGTTTAAGCCTTAGGAATAGGGCTGGGACAACGCGTCGAGGTCATCGATGACGTCGAAGCAAGACATAAATAGACGCAAAATATGCGCATCGATTCGTCGACCTGTTTTTATTTCCCTAAAAAACATTTGCAAAACGTTTACCTTATGTGCGCTGAATATACGCAATGGCCGGATCAACATTCTGTCCAACGTTATATAACCAATCCAGGGGTTTTTCTGCATTGATCTTTTTTTCTTTTTTTTTTTTTTTGGCGGCTGTCAAAGCCTTATTTGATCGGTGAGTGATGTAGAATGACAGGGCGCGTACGAGAGAGAGCCCCGGCTGTTCTCGCGCACTCACAGTCTTCAAACTACACGAGCGCTGTCTTGCTCTCTCACTCTCTCTCTCTCTCTCTCTCTCTCTCTCTCTCTCTCTCTCTCTCTCTCTCTCTCTCTCTCTCTCTCTCTCTCTCTCTCTCTATTCCTCGTGAATATTAACCAAAATCATTAGACACGATAGAAAAAGGGCGGAACGCCAAAGTTTCACGTGGAGCATTCGGAGATTTTTTTTTTCTCCATGACAGGCTGCTGGCTCCCACTGTTAATTTTTTTTTATTTTCTGTAAAAACACTCTCTGTATTAGCTTAAAGCCCTCTGTATTAGCTTAAAGCCCTCAAGTTTGGTTACTGTATTATTTCAATTGCTCTAAACAAGTATTTTGGGTGACCTTTTTTATTGAATGCTAGACATACAAGTTGTTGTTATTTTCATCTGAAAGAATAACTTTTTTTCAGTAAGCTATGTGTTTTCAAGGTTTTATTGAATGCTATCTCTATACAAGTGCAAAGTAATGCATTCTTAGTCAGTCTTTTATATTGTAATTTTAAGAGCAATAAACATATTGCAATGTTAAGGAATTCATGTTTTTTTCATTCAGATATGTAAATCAACATGTATAAATTGTTAGTAGTCAATTAATGGGGAGATAATCTAAATCGAATTGGTCTGAAAAAAAAAATCGTTAGATTAATCGATGCATCGAAAAAATAATCGCTAGATTAATCATTTAAAAAATAATCATTTATCCCAGCCCTACTTAGGAATTTGGTATATTCCAATAACTAAAACAAGAAATGCAGGTATAAATGCAGAATCCCATGAGGCCACTACTATTTATGATTCATGTAACTGTTTCATTTAACATGCATTAGCGTTTAAGGCTTATGAACAGTATGCACCTTTGTATATAAATCAGAGCTGTTATATTATGGCACTGTGCTTCTATGTATGTCATATGAATGAGAGAATGTGTGTGCATAAGTGTGTGTGATGTAGGACCATGCAGTAGGTCAGACAAGCCAGTGATATCCACATCTGTAGCAGGACAGCGTGCTCTCGTCCGCAGTGGTCAAAGCGTGCAGCCAGCCAAGCACTAATCTGCATTAGCAGCACCAAGGATCCGGGGAGGGAACCGCTGTGAGGATGCACCTTCATTTAAGGGAGATTTATAGAGGCCCAGAATCAGGATTCAGGACGCCCAGCTTTTTCCATATCATTGCCTCACATCTTCTTTTTTTGGGCAATCATTTGAAATCAAGCAACCTCACCTTTGGGGTGTGTGGGGTGGCTGGAAATCTAGGGCCTAGAATGGGAAAAATTTAGTTTGTGTGGATGTATGTGTTTGAGCGCATGAATAGAGAATTATATACCACAAAATATTGCAGGTCCCAGGGTTTGAACAGCCCAAATGAGCCGTGGACTTCCGAAGCTGGAATATGGAAATGTGGGGAGTCAATTAAAGGCTGAAGGTCATTGTTTGGGGGCCTGTGATGATATATGTTCTTCACTACGGCCATTGTGTGGGGCCAAGTACATCAATGCCGTCAACTCAGAAACACACACACACCCAAAGGGCTGTCACCCCTCATTCACATGATGAAGCAGTTTCCTGCAGACAGTTACACACTGGTTGAGTCAGCCCATTTCTTTTTCTTATAGGGTACAAGTTAAGGTCTTTTCCGAGAGGCTCCTACAGTTTAAAGTTTGAATCACTTCCTGTGGGATAGGAACATGGGAATGGCAGGCCTTTACTGTTTTTAGTTTTGTTTGTTGTTTAGATGGAAAATGAAGCCGTTAAAGCCTGACGTGAATTAATAGAATAATTATAAACCATCACTAAGGCATAAGTCATGTAGAAGATTGTGTACAACAGTGCTTTCAGCAAAGTTTGGATTGTCGTGATAATATAGGGGCCTTTGAAATGCATGGATCAAATATGACCCAGTATGCTTTATAGGGTTAAGAACTTTTCCTCATCTTCCATATGAAATTAAAGAGATAGTTCAGCCAAAAATGTAATTCTGTGTTTCTGTGCAAATTCTGTGCAAATTCTTGTTTTTGCACTATATATATATATATATATATATATATATATATATATATATATATATATATATATATATATATATATATATATATATATATATATATATATATATATATATATATATATATATATATATTATTATATTATTATTATTATTATTATTATTATTATTATTATTATTATTAAATTCAGTAGTTAGATTATAATAACTTTTTTATTTTATTTTTTTTTAGTTCTTTGTTGGGTTGCTCATGATGACAAATGTAAAATCCTGAATCAAAACCACTTGAGAACTTTTTGTCAGTCTTAGCCATGGACTAAAAGTGAATATATTAATCTTTAAGGATTTATCTGTTCCAAAATCTGTCAGAAAAAAAAGAGCTTTTTGCACAGAGGCATCATTCATTCAGTCCTTTCTCTCAATTTTTTCAACATTTAGCAGGGTTTAGGAACTGTATAGGATGCATTGGAATGCAAAGACAGATAAAAAGAGCCTTCTTCCTCACAGCAGGGGACTGCGAAAGCATCCACACATAAACTAAAATACAGGGTACACCCCAACCCCCTCCACACACACACACACACACACACACACAGAAATGGGCCCTGACACTGGCGTTCTGAGAGAAAATGGGAGTAGAATGAAATCCAAAGGTCTGAAAGAGAGAGAAAGAAGAATGAAAGCAGGAATAAACAATTCTGAAAGTGAAAAGGAAGTCGGAATGAAAGAAGTAAACTTTTTTAAAAGAGAAAAAGAACAAGGTAATGAGAAGGGGTTACGAGAAAAAGACGAGAACACAGAAGGACCAAAATACAAAGTGTTTGTGCAAGCCAAAACATTTTCTTTCACATGAATGTTTTCCATCCATTATTACAAGGCGTAAATTTCATTCCTGTATTATGTGGAGCTTAAAACTTCCTTTTCTTTTTGAGGAAGTCTAATATATTATCAATTATTTTGTGATGATTATTTAAACATGAATGAATGTAATGCTTATCCTCTCTTTTCCCCATGTTAGTGAGATACAGGTCCTGAGTAGTACAGCAACGAGCAGAGACTGCCGATGGAGGCTTTGTGCACAGCTCTGAAAAGATCCGCCAGTCTGGGCCGATGGGAGAGAGTTAAAAGGGTCAGAATGGTCAGGCTGGTATAAATACTTCTCATTGTGCACATTAAGGAGATGCTCTCAGCAGGGACTCTATAAAGCTACAGAGGCAACACCAACACCAAATGCAGCCCCCGTCCTGGAGAAACACATCATGTCATCTAGCTGACAGAAACTGAGAGTAAGGAGATGATGCGTGCATGCAAAAAAATATAATAAAATAAATAAATAAATAAATCTTGCCATAATGATCCTCTGTTGTTTTCTAATTTATGAATTACGTAATAAAAGTTGCTCCAGCTTTGTGCCCTGTTCTACTTTCTGTAAGCCTTCATGGATTTGGTGACAAAAAGAACAGATAGAAACGTTAATCAGATAGGTGAATCATATTTCATTTCAAAATAATCCAAACTTAAATGCATAAAATTAAACAAAAAATTTAATCATAAAGAAAAAACTTTTTCATTGTTTACTTTAATGTGGAAAAAAAAAAAAATTCTTACATTATCTTTACCATAATATGTCAAAAAACTGTAAATATTTACAGTGCAGACCAAAAGTTTGGACACACCTTCTCATTCAAAGAGTTTTCTTTATTTTCATGACTATGAAAATTGTCGAGTCACACTGAAGGCATCAAGGGCTATTTGACCAAGAAGGAGAGTGATGACCTGGCCTCCACAGTCACCGGACCTGAACCCAATCCAGATGGTTTAGGGGTGAGCTGGACCGCAGACAGAAGGCAAAAGGGCCAACAAGTGCTAAGCATCTCTCGGGGAACTCCTTCAAGACTGTTGGAAGACCATTTCAGGTGACTACCTCTTGAAGCTCATCAAGAGAATGCCAAGAGTGTGCAAAGCAGTAATCAAAGCAAAAGGTGGCTACTTTGAAGAACCTACAATATGACATATTTTCAGTTGTTTCACACTTTTTTGTTGTGTATATAATTCCATACATAATTCCACATGTGTTAATTCATAGTTTTGATGCTTTCAGTGTGAATCTAAAATTTTCATAGTCATGAAAATCAAGAAAACTCTTTAAATTAGAAGGTGTGTCCAAACTTTTGGTCTGTACTATATAAAACAAAAGTATTTTCACATAATATACTGTATGTACTGCATTTATGCTGAATCGTTTAAAAAAATAATTAAAACAAGGACAGTGATAGATTTTTTCATCAACCTCTTGGAATCATTCACCTCCTTTCAGCTGTTTATAAGTAGTGTAACGTTAAAAAACACAAGAAAGAAGAGGAAAGGGTGGCTGATAGAAGTGGGGGCTTTTGTATACAGAGAAATATCTTGGGATACCCCCTCACAGGAGGATAAGATGGGCAAACGTGAAATCAAAGTGAAAAAGCCCCATAAAGGGGTGGCAGTGGAATGATTAGAGAAAGGGGGTGGAGGAGACTCTTTTTTCCTTGTGGCTCCTTCCCAAAAAGTGCTAGGCCCCACAGTGTCATGAAAAGATCTCTTATAGAAACTGGCTGTTGCGCCTGCCTCAGATTAGGCCCCAAACAGCCCATCAGCCTGAGACGGAGTACATATCCTTTATTTTATTACTCACTCACGCATCAGTTGGCCATAAGATACCTTGGTGGTATCCTGGGTTATTGTTCCCAGCTGAGCAAGAGTCTGCCTGAACATAGCCAGAGCAAAGAAAATACATGTTTGAATGTAGTCATGTGCATACCACTTAAATGATGTTCTGCAATACCATATTTAACAAAGACACATCATCCATCATGTGTGGAGCTAAAAGGAGAAGGCTTTATTATCAATAAAAGAGCATTAGCGTTTCTTACATCATAGTGAAAGGTCTACATGAAGAGTGATTTCTCATCACAGGATGATGGCTAATAAAGTTAAAGCTGAGATTTAGCCTAGAGAAAACATGTTTTTCACCACATTCTTGTTCCACTATTTCAACAATGAATGTAAAACAACAAAGACCTGATAAAAATTTGGAAACATATTCCATTTATTTTAAAATCTGGCCCCTAGTGGTAACACTTTATAATAACTGCATGCTGTTAATCATTAGTTAAGCATTAGGAAACAGTTAATTAATCATTTATAAAGCATTAATAAACATTTATAAGCAATTTATAAATACAAATATAAATGATTTATACCTGATTTAAAAGCATATCTATAATGTGTTTAATAATTGTTTTTTCATACTTTATTAAAGATCAATTTATCATTTCTAAATTAAGTATAGCATTATTTACACACCAGTTATTAAGGAGTTGTCAGTGGTTCATAAGATCACTTAGAAATTGTAAGTAAATGATTAATAAATTATTTAAATGTGCATTCATACATTTTTTTATTCAGACATATAGTATTAGTTACTTATAGTGTTAATAAATGGTTTATTAACATGTATTTCTACTGTAATTTAGGGTTAATTCAGGTAGTTATGAAACATATGTAGTTGTTAGTTAACTATTTTTGTGAGCTCATCTAAAGTGAGGACTATTTATGCCTTGTAAAGCTTTTACAAATGAGATTTAAAGGCTGTTAATATTTATATGTTCTGTATCACTGTGTTGTGTTTGTTTCAGTTTTTTGTTTAGATAACTGAGCCTTTAAATATCCTTTATAAATGCTTTACAAGGCATAACTAGTCCTCACTTTAGATGAGCTCACTAAAATAGTTAACTGACCACTACTAAATGCTTTATAACTACCTGAATTTACTAAATTTCTTGTGATTTTATGAATCACTGGCAACTCCTAAATAACTGGTTTGTAAATAATGCTATGCTTCATTGAGAAATGATAAATTGATCATGAATAAGGTATGAAAATACAATTATTAAACACGTTATAGATATGCTTTTAAATCAAGAATAAAGCATTTATATCTGTATTTATAAACTGCTTATTACTGTCTATTAATGATTTATAAATTATGAATTATCTGTTTACTAATGCTTAATTAATGATTAATAGTGTGCAGTTATTATAAAAAGAAGTGTAGGCTAAAAATATTTCTGATTTACTAAAAAAGATCTGGCTCTCAAGAGTCTTTCACTTTTGATTTGAACAATAAGACAATCACTGGTAGCTCGCATCGTATCTTGTTGATTTGCTAAAAAGAACCGACTTATGAGACTCATTAATCCAAGGAATCATACTTAAGTGGTCACTCTGTAAATGGCAAAAAAATAGTAAGTTACGCAGATTCAAGTTCGACTGGTCACGCTGTATGATTCATTAAAAAAAACTAACGAGTAACTCACATTGGACTTCACTGGATGCGCTATAAATAGTATCAATGCAGATCAACGTAATGGGTTCAGGATTGTTCCATCTAAAATATATAATCGGTTCAGAACCGTTCCATCTAAAATATACAAACAAACGAATGATTTCCTTTGACGTTCTGTTCTAGTATGTTTTAAAAATGGAATGGACTTGGTTCTGAATACTAGCATCAATGTGCTAATCAGCCAAATATTGCTTGGGACTTATTGCTGTCATACGGGCACTCAGGTGATGATGGATATGTAAATTCTGATTATCCAGTGAAGTGACATTCAGCCAAGTATGGGGACCCATCCTCAGAATTTGTGCTCTGTATTTAACCTCCCCAAAGTGTGTGTACAAACACACACACACAAGTGGGCAGCCATTTATGCTGCGGTGCCCAGGGAGCAGTTGGGGGTTCAGTACCTTGCTCAAGGACACCTAAGTCACAATATTGCTGGCCCAAGATTCAAACCCACAACCCTAGGGTTAGAAGTCAAACTTTAACCACTAGGCCACGACTTCCCCACTGGAGTTTCATGGATTATATGCACATTTGGTTTGATATTGACAAACCTAATTAACCTCCAAGAAAGTTTATGGTTTTTTTAGAAGAACTGGTCCGATCCAGATCACCCATTTGGAGCAAGTCTTGGATTTGGCCTTTAGCCAAACATCATGATGTTGAGTTTATTTTCCTGTAAAACAACCCAGACAAAGTGTTCTGATTGATTGATTTATTGATTTATTATTTTTTGTAGTAATCAAACAATAGTTGCTTAAAGAGCCTTTGTTTAATCATTGTGCAGCAACGTACAATAGGTTGCAAATGTGGATGTAAAATATATGGCATTGCAATATTTAGCCCAGATGATGATGTGAAAGCCAAGCTGTGAGTCTTATGCGTCTATAATTTAGCTTTTTTTCCTGACCCCTTAGGTTGTTCCTTTGTAAAACCTTGGCCCAAAACGTAGTACAATACAGATATGTCATGCTCAAAAAAGGATAGTTTTTTCAGAGGCAGTGGTGCTTACTCTATTTAAATGGATCTGGCGCATACATTTCCCAATGTCAGGAGATTGATGTCATAGGTAATACACTGGCTATGAGGCGAAAGGACAATTTATGGTTAATGCATTTGAAAAGTAAAAAATCAGCCAGATCGTTACCATCACCTGGCCTATTTTCCATGTTTTCTGAGAGACCGGGTGAGAAGTTTGGGTGGAAAATGCTGAGACCTGGTTCTGCTTGGGCCAATAGAACCTTATTTTTTTGAAAGGCAATGGAGGTACCGTGCCAAACTAAGAGAAAGGGGTGGGATGTAGTGGGGTAACCAAAGCCCACTTTGTTCACCCTTGTCAACCAACTGACATTGAGTCTGTTAAGCAAGACTGTGAATTAATTGCGAATCTGTTGGCAGACCTTATGTTTTAATTATTGCATTGGTTGCGAATGTGTTTACGCACAGTTGCATGTGTAAAAGCCTGCAATTTTCTGTGCTTTTATGAATGTTTATTCTCTGCACACCTGATTCACATCAGTGAGTGCATACGACATCTACGACTGGCACATTTCAGGTGCCCATGCATTCGAGAACAGTAAGTTTTTCCTATTGATGCTGATGTCACACATTAGTTCATAGCAGCGTGAGGGTCCTTTGGGATTGTACTGCACAAAATTGTGCCAATTAATGTCACATATTCACAGACTGATCGTCTGTTTGTTTAGTGGTAGTCTCACTGCACAGGAAACATGCTTTTAAACAGACCTGTGTGTTTACCCAAGTGATTCTGATGTCACTGTCTGCAAAAGGAGTGATTAATGTCTGCATTCACAAACTCAGAGGAAAAACAGAGAGGGTGGGTGACTTACTGAAGCCCCTTTCACACTGCACGTCGGACCCGCAATATTCCCGTAACATTGCCTGGTCGCCTTCTGTGTGAAAGCAACCACGTCCCGGAATTGATTACCGAATCGAACCCGGGTCGGGGACATAGTAACATTGCGGTAATCGATCCGGAACGAGCGCTGTGTGAACAAAAGCCAGATCTAATTCCGTATCGAAGTGATGACGCGCGTTATCGCGCGACTCTTTTACTGGCTGTTTTGAAGGAAGATCAACATTCGCGACGAAAACATATGTGCAAACTGTAATGAAGCAGAGATCATTTAGTTCCTCACTTTCCGCGCTGACGCAGAGATCGTTTGCTTGCTTCAATTAAAGTATAACGTGCCAAGCTTTGTCGACTCGTACATTACACGTCACGCGCTGATGTCACGTGTCGTTACGGGATCTTCAAGGGTTGTGTGTGAAAGCACGCACATATACCGGGTCATCACTGGCAGTGTGAAAGTGCCAAATCTAGCGACCAGGGAACAATTACAGGAACACTTTACCCCTGTATTTGCCGGAATGGCAGTGTGAAAGGGGCTTGAGAGAGAAAAAAAAATAATACAAAATAAGGAGAAAAATCCAAATCTGTAATTGAACAACGGATGGTGCATCACTGTCAAATGCTCTCAAACCGGGTATAAAGCTCTATCCACGTTGAGTGTGTTTTTTAAATTTTCTATGCCTTTTACATTAAGATTTATAAAAAACTTGATTTGTAAAGGAATGAAGGGAATTGCAAATAAATTGCAAATAATGTTGTTCGATAAACTCGTTTATCTTACGCATACTGACATTCTCCTTTCTTCTTGTCAAGGAGTTTAGTTGCAAGAAGATTAAGAAATAAAGAGTTGATTAGAGATTTGTTACCTTTGACTTTGACATTTTGACTTTCTTTTTTTGGTACAATATTTTCTCACATTATACATTATTTTTTACTGTTATTTTTATTTATTTATTTGAAGAAAAACAATATGTAACTTTTTTAATATTTAGAATTTGGATTTTTTTTTGCAAGTATAAAAGTGCAAAATATAAATGTATATATATATATATATATATATATATATATATATATATATATATATATATATATATATATATATATATATATATTAGGGGTGTAACGATACGCGTATTCGTATTGAACCGTTCGGTACGACGCTTTCGGTTCGGTACGCGGTACGCATTATGTATACCGAACGGTTCGTTGGAGTAATTAATTATATTTGAAAAAAAAAAAAAAAAGAGAGAGAGAGAAATATAATGATATGCGTTCAACAAGGTAGCCCAATAACCCAAACAACGTAACAGGCAACGCCCCTGACACTCCCGAAGAAGAAAAAAACACCATCTTATATGTTTATGTTAGGCTACTCAGCAGGCGCTCGCTCACTCAGTACACGCTGAAGGCTCGTTGCAAAATAGCCAATGCGTTTAACAGACTAGAAATGAGAAGATCCTCCAATAACCAACAGGTCTGGTGTTTGGGTGCACTTTGGATTCCCTTTAAGCTATAATGGTGATGGCAAGAGAGTGGTTTCCTTTCCAAAGCGCTCGGGCAGAAGCGCACATGAGGCGTCTGTCTTTGCTAAGCAACAATGACGTGCTCTCTCCATGAGGCGCGGAAATTTCAGCGAAGGATAAATGGATTTGCAGCTCTAAAAATCGCTTGCAGTAGCTCTGCTACTAAATTTATTTCAAAATTGCAATCCATATACAACTATGATCAGCTGATCCTTCATCTTGGCTGAGCTCTCAACGTTGTTACGGGTAAGGATGAAGCTGATTGGTTAGTTCTTGTCACATGACCCGCGGTGCGCTTGCAGGATTCTGAAAAGTTGAGATGTTTTTACATTTTGCTGTATCTAAAACGTATCGAACCGAACCGAACCGAACCGTGACATCAGTGTATCGTATCGAACCGAACCGTGAATTTTGTGAACCGTTACACCCCTAATATATATATATATAAATATATATATATATATATATATATATATATATATATATATATATATATATATATATATATATATATTTTTTTTTTTTTTTTTTTTTTTTTTTTTTAATAACAGTGATACTGGGCCAGTTCAAAGCTCAATACACTCTCTAAAAAAATCCTTAAAAATGGGGCACAATGTATTGTGTTAAAATGAAGGAATTTTCTGGAAAATGTAAGTATTTTATAATTTTTTTTAACAGATGTTTTACCTGTATTTTGAATTTTGCACTTCACTACATTGTGTTTTAGAGTTTATATTAATGCCTTTGAAATTAATGGATAATGTCCAGTGCATTCTCCAGTGTCAAGTGGTGTCAGTTGAACTTAACTTAACTTAACTTAACTTAACTTGACCTAACTTGACTTGACTTAACTTAACTTAACTTAACTTAAACTTAACTTAACTTAACCTAACTTAACTTAACTTAACTTAACTTGACCTAACTTAACTTAACTTAACTTAACCTAACTTAACTTAACCTAACCTAACTTAACTTAACTTAACTTAACTTAACTTAACTTAACTTAACTTAACTTATTCAACATGGAACATAAAGTTCTCTCCTCTCCTCTCCTCTCCTCTCCTCTCCTCTCCTCTCCTCTCCTCTCCTCTCCTTGTAAATGGAATCGCCAACTTATTCAACATGGAACATAAAGTTCTCTCCTCTCCTCTCCTCTCCTCTCCTCTCCTCTCCTCTCCTCTCCTCTCCTCTCCTCTCCTCTCCTCTCCTCTCCTCTCCTCTCCTTGTAAATGGAATCGCCGTCATTGAACTGCTCATTTCAAGGACACTCAGATGATTCGAAGGCATCATTACAGTTAAGAGCGTGTGTTAAGAGCATCTGGAGTGGTAAAACGTGGAGCGAGGCTTCCGCCACTTAACACTTCAGCCAATCAGACGTTCTGTCAAGCACATGAGGGGAAGTGTCAAGGTATTTGTGCTGTGATTACCATAAGTGCTTTCCTCTGTTCCAGCACTGGTATAACTAATTAAAAAAGCCAATTATCCCACTCAGACTGGATTTCCAAGAGACACGTCCCAAAGGTTAACAGGCAGCTTTAATCTGCTTTCACCAAGCTCCCTGGCTCAGAGTGACTGTATCTAACAACCACACAGCATTTATCTCAGCATCTGATCCCAAAGGGACACACACTGCTTCCATTGGTTGAAGAGCTCATAAATAAACAGTAGTATGCAAGGAGATACATCTCATCTAGGTTTAGGTATTAAACAGTTTACTTCGAATCATAAGGATCTGTCAAGCATGTGCTCTGCTAGATAAATGTAATGGTATATCAGCACAGCGACACACATGGTCACCTTCTGCACTGAATTTTAACTAGCTCTGCTATATTTCCCAGAGGCTTGAGTTAACATTCTCTAACCATAACAAATCTCAGAGGCCTGATCTTTGGGTGAAAGAATGTTGCCCAGCCAAGGAGTTGCTCAGCCAGCAGACTAAACTTTTCATGACAGATTCACTGTAATCTAGAAGATCAAAGGAGAACAGGCCAATCCGATTCCCATAATCCAGTCTAAGAGTGACTTTTGTGCATATTATACAGGCGAAAGAGTTCTTTTCAATAAATGCTTCAATATAACCCATCAGAATGTGAATATATGTTGCCATCTTTATTTCAAACCACTTTTTCTTCTCGTAGAACATCTCTGTTCTCAGACGGTGAAAGGAGACATTGCCATTGTATTCCCAGATGCTTGTGTAAATGGATTATTCATCCTTAACTCCAATTCAGGGGTTCGACTCACCAGCCGGACAATAAGGAGATGTATATTTACCAGTAGCTGTGGAATGCAGCCGTCCGCCAGGCATCCTAAGAATGAAAATTAGCATATTGTGTCTGACAGCTCAATCATATGGCACAGCCCGTGTGGAGATCAGGGCTTTGATTCACTTAAGTAGGGAACAATTACCGAATGTGTCTGTGCACATTTTTTTTTTTATGGATCCCCTGCACGATCACACTGTACTGTAGTCTACACCCCTCTCAACATTCACACAGCTCAGCAGGCAGACAGATGGTGTGGAGGGCATTGACAATCATGTGAATATAATTCAGGCAGGATGGGTTGATGCTTCAAGTTTTTCATTAAACCTTTAACTTCCTTTCCTTTTGACTATAAATATTCTCAGTAACTTTACTTATTCTCAAGGCCAAACAGTATTCTCAAATGAACATATTCTCTTCGTCATTATTAAAATCTGGCTTCAGATAAATCACAAAGCCCACCAAGTTCTCAGTGTATTGCACTGCCAGGTCAATTCAAAAGACTGCAACCTTGGCTAATTGTAAAAAATGTGTTAAAAGCCACAATAAAAGAGCTTGATGCAAGCTAAAATGCCATTTTATCAGCTTTTAACACACCAGATGGAATCTGATGCAAATCCAAGTCACTGATTAATGTGGTTTCTGTGCCATGGCTTCACAATTGTATCTCATGCTGTACTTCACTTCTTGTTTTCCAGCAGCTTGTCTAGACCAATTATTTTGAAGTAAGCAGGAGAAAGCGATAGAAAGAGAAAGAGAGAATTATAGCACAAAACCTGCGGGATAGACTCCCCCTAGCGGCGGCTGCTGCAACAGCACACAGAGGCACTAGTGCAGTTGACAATATTAGAAATATAAGAGCTGATGAACTAAAAGAGCAGTGTTAAGACTCAGATCAGCGTTAGCCACAGGGGACGGGTGTGACTGATCTCCCCTCTGTCTGCCAGGCAGTGAGGCTGGTGGGTCAAAGCCTGGGTGCTGACTGGGTTACTAACCTCTGGGACAAGTCAAAGGGAGCCTTGGGGAGCGGATTGCAAGGTCTTAGGGTGCCACTTAAGCCCCTAACCAACCCCCACCAGACTTTGAACTCATCATATCAAATGAGGCATAAATTATAGACATGCAGCCGTTCCTGTTGGTGGTGTTTGCTGTTGTATTTGCAAAGGTGCACAAGCTTCTGCTTGATCAGTCATGTGGAGGAGTAATTGTATGAGTTCATATTTTGGTCCCCATTTCAAAACGATTTGGTGACATTTACCAAGACTGACTTCAGTGCAGTCACTGACGTATAGTATAATGTTCAAATAAAACACAATACCCAACAGAAAAGGTCATTCAAATTGTTCGAGTGAGTTCCTTTTTTTTTTTCTTTATTGAATTTTCTGCTCAAATTCCCTACAGGCCTTGCTGGAACATTTGCATTGCACAAAAGCATTCTGGATCCTTTTAAGAAACCCCAGTCTTTAACCGTTCCATACGTTCATTGAATGACTATTTCATTATAAAATCATTCAAGAACATTCAAGTATTTGCATGTGACCGCACTCTGCTCGTCTCACCCACATCAATCTACTCAAATTTCACAGAAATGAGCGTCGCAAAACAACACATCATGGAAAATGTTTTCCATAAGAACCTCATCAAAACAGCAACCAGATTTTTAGAAAGCTAGCCAACTTCGTCCATTCTAATCGAATAAATTATTCTTGAGTGAACTTCGCTGCATGTTCTGATTTGTCTCATGGCACAAGTTGTTCTTCTTGCTAAGTTTTATATTTTAACACTTTACAATAAGGTTGTTATGTTGATATAGCAAACCTAGTAGTTCATGGTTAATGAACACATATTAATTGTTAGTTCAATGTTAAAGTACAGAACTTGTTATGTAAGTGGTACCATATATATTTCATTTGACACCTGTCCATCAGTGTATGATGCAGGCTGGTTTCTTTGACTTCTTTAATCAAACTATGTGGTCTTTTGTTTGCATCGGGTTTTTGCTATGTGTGGCGCATCATGTTTGTATCCCTTGCTTAGTTTTATTTATTGCTTTTGTTAAATGCCTCCATCATTTTGTGACAGAAGTTGATTTGACATGAGCACATGAAAA
Source organism: Carassius auratus (assembly GCF_003368295.1). NCBI lineage: Eukaryota > Metazoa > Chordata > Actinopteri > Cypriniformes > Cyprinidae > Carassius > Carassius auratus. The sequence continues at coordinate 18,153 of NW_020526280.1, read as the reverse complement.
AATACAGTTTTGACATTGTCATATGGTTACATTTAGCACAGCAAAATATATAAAAGTTTATAATAAATAAATATATTATTTCTATTATAAAATAAATGTATGCTAAATAAGTGTAATGTCACTTTTAATCACTTTTTCTTTTCTTTTTTTCTCTAGAAAATACATTTTGATTTTATTTTCCTCACTATCTTCTTGTTGTAAGCACAATCTAATCAAGTTATAACCATGCTCAAAATAAGACATTATGAGTGAGGTATATCTTTCAGTGGGGTAATTATTTCCAATAATTCCTAGTATTCTCTAATCTCTAAAACAAGTTTTGATATTTTATATAGTTTTTGCGTCTAGTTTTAAGGATGTTTATATATTTTTGCTAGACATATACTGCACATGACGTTTAACCAGTAAAACCAACTAAAGTAAGTAAATCCTGAGCTCAAATAGAGCCAAAAAAATTAATTTAGAGAGAATGCACCAACGCCATTAACAATGCATCATTATAAAATATAGTTTTAATGGGCATAATGGACGTCTGAAGACCGTGCAGGCTGTGAAAATAATTAAAGAAGTGATGATGCATAAGGGACCCCACAACTGGGGTTTCATGGAGACACAGGCCATGTCCCCAGATCGCCTCTATAACCCCACCCAGTTGCATATTGTCACACCTGCTTGCCAGTCACCCTAGACCCCTTTCCTAGTGTTACTATGTCACTCTCTTTTTTCTTCTTCCATGCATCCACATGATATCTAAAGGATGTGGCACCATAGAAAATCAACTCTAATGAAACAGGAAAGGGGCACGCACAAGAGCAGTGGAGCAAATTGCACCCATGTTTATGTTGCAAGGCAGAGTTGAAAGATGCCGGTCGGCTGGTGATTGATGGGCCGGCAGTATTGCACAGATCCGGCTTGGTCAGTCAAGAAGGATCATAAGATGCCGATAGGGGAGCTTGTGAATGTGGAGGTGGTCTTTCATGGGGTTAATTAATCCCTATGGACCCCAGATGCCACTGTAAATGTGGTGGCTGGTGGCCTAATAGAACTGTGGGTTTCTGGAAGCCCATATGGCAGCTGGTATGGGTTGAATATGCCAGGGCGGACATATTTGGCAAACACACTGGGCCTGTTAAGTCACTGGTGCCAATGTGTGTGAGAGTTTGTCATACTAAGTAGCACCAGAATGCGTTGCTGCGTCAACTTCTTCTGTTTGAGTGTGCGTGTGTGTTTGGGACATGATGATTAATGAGTCTACAGATGCAAACAGACAGACACTGGAGCTTTGACAAATAAACACTAAATCTCAATCTATTTTTATGTGTTGCACACTTACACGGCATGCTCAGGGTTTCTTTGCTGGAAACTGGTCTTGACAGCGGCACCTGTTTTCCTTGTTAAAGCCCACAGCTTTCGAAAGCTGACATTTCTGCATAATTACATCAGTACTTAGGTTTCCTAATTTCATAATGCATGCAGTCAAAGAGAGATTGCACTTGCAGCCAGGCATTTATACTAGCATATCATTTATTTATTGGTGGACGATAGAGCAACACTTAACAAATAATCAGTTTTTTTTTTTTTTTTTTTTTTTTTTGATTAGGTGCAGTTTCCATTAGTAAGTGCAATGGAATGCATATATGTGTCAAAAATATGTATGTGCATTTTTCCTGGTGTAAAAAAATAAATAATCAAGAATGAAAGACAAATACAGCTCTCTTTTTCTTGTTCTCTCAAATGCAAATTGTAAATGGAAAAGCTCTCAGAGCAAATAATGGTTTAATAGGATAACTTTGGCTGTTTTAAACTCTGTAATGGATAAAGGAATTGAGGAAAAACTTGGATAGAATTAAAGAAAATACTGTTTGTTGGCAAACATAAGCGAGGGGAAAAAACATTCAGAAATAAGACATCAGTGTTCAAAATTGAAGTCGAAATTGCCCTGGTAACTCTGCCGCACTGCAGTAATGGCGTTTTCACATCATTGTTCTTGTACTCGAGTTTACAACCCAGTGCTTTCACATTGCCTCTAACATCTGTCTTGTTGTAGGCTTCTGTTGATAACAAAATTTTGCTACTCTGCTGTTCTTTTTCTATTATTTTTCATCTTGAAATATTGGTTGCTGACCTGATTCATAATAAATAGTAAAAAGAAGATTATATGGACTTCAACATGGTAAAGAAACATGTACGGCTAACCTCTGTTGATGTCAGCACAATAATAAAAGCATCAAAAGGCTTGACTGCATTTCAGATCATTATACATTCATGTTTATGAATAATCTGGCATAAATTATCCGTCATACTTCATTGTACGCCTTTATTCATATAAATATAGTCATGACTGCATAGACTTAGTCACGCTGGCACTGACATACCATTCCACAGTCATGAGACTCACTCCGGTTATGGGATGCCTAATCTCTCCCTCTCTCTCTCTCTCTCTCTCTCTCTTCGAGATATCCTGGGTCGAGTAGTTATTCTTGGATGCTGAGGCAGTATGAAGCTTATTTCCCCTGCTGCAATCTCAGGCTGATAATGGTCTGTCATTAAGGCTGAGGCATGTGGCACAGTGGGAAGAGGTTGAGTCAAACCAGCATCACCACATTAGATAGAAACAGCTATGAATCTTAACTGCATAGGCCTACATGCAGGAAAAGTTGCAGTGAAGAATTAGATGTCCTTTACATGCCATAAAACGAACTACATGGACATTGCAAGTTTGCAGTGTGACAAGAATAATACTATAGAATCAATTTTTGTGTAAAAGTATTGGTGCGATTCTTATTTATTTATTCGTTTGTCAAGTGATCTCTGCAGGGTAAGGTGACATTATCATTGAGAAATCAGAATGCAACAACTTTGAGCAGTTTAACTGTTTCAAAATGAGCAGCAACATGGTGTCAGCTACCAGCGAGTGTGCAGATAAGAGTGCTTGTGTGATCAGCCTCGTATGGATATTATAGTTGAATGGATTGCGAGTAGATTGCAAAGTCTTCCATTTTCAGTGTGGCTTGCAGATTTCAGGCAAAATGGTGATGGAATGTGACGGTAATTGTGTGTTGTTCATGTGATTGGCCTACTGATGTACTACTGGTCGAAGTCGAACACCTGTTACCGTCATTGAAGTTGCATGCAACCATGCAAAGTTTAACATGCTCCAGACAGCTCCAAAAGGCAATAATAGCCACTCTTTAACAGTTATGCATGTGAGTGTTTGTCCTGGTGGCTCTGTGCATGTCTGTTGCTGAGTGCAAGAAAGGACTTATCTGCCCACTCCGTCTACAGCAACCCAATATCTCTAGAAAATAGTTCTGACATGCCATTGCTCTGCTGCTCTTTGATGACCAAATTTGGTCTCTTTATTGAACATTAGTGTGAGGAATAAATATGAACTCAGCTATTAAAGAAATATAATCATTTAGATGGAAAGTTCACCCAAAAATCCCTTATGGCATTCCAAACCTGAATGAATTTCTTCTCCAGAACACACAAAAGAGATTTTCTGTTTTAAAAAGTGTTGGGGTCCAAAACAAAATCGTTTCATGGATGGATTATTTTTTTTAGTATTTTTGAACTATGAAGGTGAGTGAATTCTTTTTCTTTTTTGGCTGAACTATCTCTACGATATGGACAGTTTTGTAAATATTAATCATTTTACGTTTCTTAATTTGACTTGTGCATATTTATACTCTCGTAGAGTCACATATTGTACATTAGGTCATTTTCCATGCTGTTTCCCATGGTTCTTCTGCATTCCGTGCCTGTCATACTTATGATGTCAAACATACATGTAGCACCCGTCCAAATATGTCTCTAACCAGATGGGTTTAGCACACAGACTGTACTCTTATAACGCTAACAGACCTCTTGTCCATATGTCCATACCAGTCTTCTGAAGAGACTGAATTCTTCTTAAGAGAAATGTCTTTGGATTTGTTCTTTGAAGTCATATTTAGAGTGGGGTTTTTGATACATTTAGTGTTTTCTAAAAATAATTATGTAGTTAACAAAGCAGGAAGAAGATACATTTGAAAATAGTTTTTGTCTTTACAGTGAAAATCCCAATGATTTCCATTTTATGGACAAAACAGCAGTCATTTTTCAGAATTATTCTATTTGTGATTTAAAAAAGGTGAATTCATTTACTTACCCAATTGTTGTTCCACAGTAAAGTAGTGGTTTAATTTTACATTTGCTTTTTCGGCTTTGAATTTTTGCAGTTAATTTGGATTATTGTGGCTTTTTTTATATATAGGTGCATTTCTTCAGTTTGTGATTAAATAGTAATGTGTATGAGATTGGAACAACATGAGTGTGGGTAAATTATGACAGTTTTCCTTTTTTGGGTGAACTATCCAGTTTAGATTAGAACAAAATGAGTACAATTGATTGATTCAAAAATGGAAACTGGTTTGTGTGCAATTAAAATGAAGTAGATAACACATTAAATGTCGATGGCTTTTACAGTATCATCTAATCCATCGGGTATCCACTGTTTCAAAGATTATTATTTGAGAAAAACATATTGAAGTCTTAATGTCATTGATTCAGAAATTATGACATTTCTAAGCATCGCTCAAAGTTTTACTTTCAAAGGAGAAGACCCTCATTGCAGAAATGAGTCTCTTTTCATTTGACTGACAGGATGCTTTATTGTTTCACTTCTATCGTCTCTTTCTATTTCTTCCGTGCACACTGGACATGAGCATGCATCATAATAAAGATGATACACGTCACATAGCGATGACCGTCCTTAACGTGGCTGATCTGTCAGTCTCTCCCCGTGGTCTCTGTCGGTAGAGTTGTCCTGCTGTGATAAGCCCTGTGGCATTTTCATCGCTGTTCTGGCTGCACAGACTGCATTTCCATAAGAAAAGACAGTAATCCCACAATGCCGGAGAACTCCCCTCAAAGCCTTTGCCTCATGTTCAAAATTCGGATTAGCAATCTGTCCTCTCAAATCCCTTCAAACTTGCCTGAGCCCAGATGCATCAGGCATTCAGGAGATAACTGGGGTGTGTGAACGGGGACAAGGGAATGTGGGTGACGGTGGAGGTACCTCAACATATCTCTGGTGTCCCTGGGCTAATAGTAGTCATGGTGTAGCATAGATGAACCCTGACCCTAAAAAAAAAAATACAACATAAAAAAACGTTTTACAAAGGTCACTTGCTGTTTCCTGGACCTGTCATGTTATACACCCACATTGTCATCAGTCTACAAATTGGGTTTGTGATCAAATCTTTCTGTGGAGGTTGCTTTATCACATGGTATGTATGCATGTTGAAGATGTCATAGACGTTCTATGAACATCAGAGTTAATGCCATTTTTCATTTTAAAATCAGGCTGTGAAGGATGGAAGTGCATTCTGTTGACTAGGTTATACCAGTTGCATATTTTGGTGTTGTTTCAGTCAGCGCAACATTTTTCTAAAACATTTCCAGTGCACAATAAACTTTAAACTGATAAAAAAAAAATAAAAAAAAATACTCAAAGACAATTAAATTCCAGTCATATGTGTATCCCTCACCACCTTGTTTCATTCACTTTCATTTATTAATGCATTCATTAATTTTCAAATTATTAAATGTGCTGTATACACTACGGTTTTTTTTTTATTGTATTTTATACTTTAATATTCTAATGAGTAAATATTTTGCCTACCTTAATTATTTTTATTTATTTTTTATTTATAACTTTATTTGGATAAGCAACAAATTGTAGTACATAAAAATAGAAAGCAAATACATCAAGAGATATGATATATTTCTGCTGGTGCTCTCCATGAATCACCTGGACTGAGCATCCAAGCCACATCAACACCCTGACATCACCAATAATGCTCTCATGAGCACAGTAACTACATGCCAAGTACAGTACCAAACACTTGCTTTAATAAAGCTTTAAAGTCAATATAAAGATCAAATTGATCCTGATGTCTTTCTTAAAGGAATAGTTGACCCCGAAAAGACAGTACACTCATCACCTATATGTTGTTATTTTGTTGACTGAACAAGGCCTGGCATATATATCACACGTTGCATGAACTACTTTTATTAATACTTATATTGTGGTTTTGTGTTCTTGCTGAAGCCTGAAACCTCATTATTTTTTTCTCATTAAGTACTTTACTTTCTTTTTCATTTAATTCAATTATTATGATTGTGTTATTGTGTTAGAAGTTGAATCTGGATATAATGGGGATATATATATATATATATATATATATATATATATATATATATATATATATATATATATATATATATATATATATGTGTGTGTGTGTGTGTGTGTGTGTGTGTGTGTGTGTGTGTGTAATAATGTATAAAAATAAAAAGGTATGTTGCCAAACTACTAAATACAGGAAAATGCTACATCTTCATGCACAAAATCTGAAATGCACAAATCTATGATTTCTATATTTTATTTCAAATGTAAAATGTCAGTCTTTCAAAAGGCCAGAGGACTTGTATGGTAGCAGAAAGTAGACAACAGTCATTTATCTCAGCTAGAGAAAGAGTTTCCTTGATGGTTGATCCTCTCTTGATCTCTCTTTCTTTCTCTTTTGAGCAGAAATCCTTGGTGTGTTTTTTTTTTTCTCTCAATATGATTCTAAAGTTGAAGGGAAATGTAATCAGCATTACTGCATCTAAAAGATAACCATTTTCAAATGAAGCTTTCAGCTCAGACAGTCCTAAGATTGGCAAACACTCTTTAGGTAAGAGTTGGATTATTTAAATGTTGGCTTTCATTGAAACAGTATGTGCTGGGCTAATTTCACTCACGCTAGGGTGCTGAAACTAAGCCGTGATCCACTCGATTTCGTCAAATACTACAAATCTCTACAAATCCCACTTTACTCAACGATGACTGGGGTGTTATGAATGATCTGTTTTGGAGAGGTTTAAAAGCCTGTCTTTGTAACTTTGGAACTAAATATGCAAAGAATCTTGTTGCTATTATCATATTGCATGCTATTTTCCCTTGCGAAAGATAAATGATTTAGAAAAATCTTAGGAAATAATTATAATTAATCACGACATGTTAGGAGAATATGGATAATGCAAATACCCCCCCCCCCCCCCCCAAACACATTTCTTTAGGTGAGAAGAGAGAGCAAATATATATTTTTTTGCACAAAAAAGCCATTATGTTGTATGAATTGGTGTATTTTTTATTTTACATACATTTTTTTTTTATTTTTAATGAAAAGAATTTGATGCTTATAGAAGGTGTAATTGTCAGGTTTTGTTCTCAGTCTTTATAGAGTGTGATAATTTTTCTATTTGGGAAAAATGATGCCCTAATTATAGCTTTGAATAGTTGGCTTATTAAATTGATGTAATCCAATATTCTCATTAACATGGAGTTTAAATCAGTGTAGTTAAAATTATGAATTAAATATTGACCTAATTAAATACACAGCAGTTAATTGGAAGGAGATATCTTGTGTTCAGACAACATGAAGAAGCATTTGGTTAAAACTATGTAGTTCATTGTATACATTGTTCAGAGATAAACTTGGAGAATTTGTAATGCTCAATAATATGGCTCCAGCATAAACGTAAATTCCATTTTAAAGAGCCAATCATCTGGAATTTATGTTTTGCTTTAAACTTCAGTCTTTCTCTATTAAAGGAAAGATGGGGACTCTACTATGCCCATTACCTTCAGAAGCTCACCAAGACTCACTTGCTTTAAATGGCATTACTATCATTCTCTCTGCTCCATGGGGTGCGGTAGATTGCACTAGAAAGTAATGTGGCTTCTGGCATTTCTCCAAACCACATTTGCACACATTGTATCGTGCAGCTGTATACAACGCTAATATCTTATCATTCTGGGCACATCTTCGGTACACTTGTGTTTGAGCTCTAATGAAGCCTAATGTTTCAACAGCATCTAATGGAGGACAAATGCACTCAGGGCCACAGAATTAGCATAGAACCACAGACCGCGCTCACCTAGCCATTGCTACAGAGATTCATTAGCCAGGGTAAATGTTAGGCCTAACTCCTCTCTGTATTCGCTAATTAGCACTGAGTGCTGAGACAAGCGGGCCTAAATGATTCTGCTTGTCCAAATCGGGGATAAATGCAGCAGTAGAATATTATTATTAAGACCTCTATTATTTATATTATGTTATTATAAAATTAATTATCTTCAGGATGGCTGCTGTGACTGCTGTCTCTGCCACAGTTACATAATTGATATATTTAGAATCGTTTTCACTTTGTGTTGTAAAGTTACTTAATTTTCAATCTTATTTCGTCCTCCTTTTTTTTTTTTTTTTGCCACACATTCACCATCTGGTCTGTATTCACCCCCTGGTAGCCAGATGTTTTTCAGATGTTCTTTGTCAGTGCATGCTCATGTAGAACAATTTTTTTTTTTTTTATTTTTTTTTTTATTGCCATTAATGATTCCATTAAGGAACATCCATGGGACCTTGGAAAAAAGTCCTAAATGGTGGGAAAGGGTTCTTTAGATGATTCAAATGTTTTTCACACTAAGAATATTTTAATTACTTTTCACTGAGAGCTACTTTGGTGAACCAAAAATGGTTCTTATGTGGCATTGTTTGAAACTTTTATTTTTAAGAGTGTTGATGGTCCTCAAGGTTCTCTTCTAGCATTTATAGTTCCATGAAGAACCTTTGACATCATAAGACAAAAGTAAAAAGAAAAAAAGTAATTGAAATGGTTTTCAAACTAACAATCGGTTGTTGTAAGATCTATTCACTGAAAAGTTCTTCTGTAGCACTGCTGTGAAAACCTTTATTGTTTAACATCCATTGAACTTTTGCAGTCTATCAAGGGTCCTTTATAATGGGAAAAGGTTTTTTAGACTAAAATCTCCTCCAGTCTAAGAAAAAAGTTATTTAACTGTTATCTGAAAAGTTCTTTGACAAACCGGTAATGGTTCTTCTATGGAATCACCCCCCAAAAAACCTATTTGGAACCTTTATTTGTAAGAGTTAAAACAATTTTCGCTTTTTTTTAAAAATCAGCTGTTAAACTTGCCCTTTCTCTTTCAGGACTGTCCCATTTAAAATTAGTCTTGTTGTTTATCCATACTCTTTTGACAGGTAGGAGAGTTAACTGCCTAACGTTCTTATATAGGTTTCTTTCCCTGCCTCTTTTCTCCTCTTGAATCCATCACTTGGGAGACAATAGAACAATGGAAGCCAAGGTCTTGATGGGCGTTAGGGGGGAAGGTTTTGAGAGTTTTGGGGGTGCGGTGTGAGCCCAGTCAGTCTTTGAGCTCTCGAATAAGAAACAGAGTTCACAGCGGCGTGAATGCAGGGCCATCCCTTCCTCTGTGGTGGCGGTATAGGTGGAAGTCTGGTGGTTTTGTTGTCATTGTCCGCAGGTTAAGCTCTCTGGGTACGGCAACACAGAGGCTGGGTTTTCAAGTGCACTGGAGTGTAAAACTTCACCAGGTTTATGGAGGATTGTTTCAAAGTAGGATTTAGAATGCAAGGAGGAGGGGATAGATATATGCGTGTGTGGGACCTGATTTTCTTCTTTAAAAAAAGGATTAAGTTGCATTTTCCAGTGTCAATAACATTTTATAATGGGGTTTGTCTTCGTTCCCCGGGGTCGTTCATAAGCTGTGTCACCCTCACTTTCTCATGTTGAAAATCTCATTTACACTGAAGCCTTTAATGACTGTAGTTTGAGTTATTTATCTATCTTTGGCGCACAATGAAACTTAATAGTGAAAAATTGCCACATTGTTTCTTGTGACTGAGTTTATATCCCACTATTCTACTTTATTTCTTATTTTAACTTCATCTCATGTTTGCCTTTTTACATTTTTTATGGATTTCCATAAAACATAGTGCCGAAATTGTGCAAAAACTATATGTCCTAAAAAATCAAATGGTGAAATATATTAAAGTTGACTTAAGCTTGCAACTAATTTAGCATTTTTCATTAATACCTGTAATGTTAATTTCTGAAGCTTTTGAATGAAAGTGGAACCTGGAGCCACAGTTGTACTGATGGAACTAATTTAACGGATCAGATGTAGGATTTTAACAAAATTATTCAAGAAGCAAATACATCCCCTTTGTACTTTAAACCACTTGCTAATGCAGGTGGCTCATTCTATTTTTTATTTATTTTTTGTTCTCTGAGAGAGGCACTTATTGTTCTTGTTTCTCATTGTGCCAAGTTTCCAGCATTTTAATGAACGTGTCATTGCATGCCATTGTTAGTACTGACGCTGTTCCATACTAAAATGCAGATGCTTATGGGATCCGGACTGCTGATGTTTCCTGTGGCTAACGCTAATGGCTGTTACCATCCAACACACACACATGTTGCAAATAGCTCATAGGTGCTTCAACCACTGCCGACATCTGCCTTTCAGTGAGGTCTAATTTAGCTTTGCTTCTAGGAGGTCAGAGAGCAGTGAAGTGGAAGTTGCGGTTCTAGATCCATTTTGAAAGTATTAATGCAACATCCCAGTGAAACAAAAGTGTACTGCGCACCAGACCACAATGGACGGTGAGTTGGATGATGTTTGATTTATGGCATATAAACGAACTCATTCGTTGTGTTTCACAAAGAGAGGTTCAAACAGACTTGAGTGGAAAGAGGCTATAAAAAACAGTTATTGAGGCACATTAGCCAAAGAAAAAATCCATTAGCACCAATCAATCGCCCATTATCTTCTATTTTCTTGTAATTGGGCCTGCGAAGGGTCCTGATGGCTTGTGTGATGGACGATAGTAAATCTATCTCTTTGTGTCCATGTAGCTCTCACACTGCCATAGCCAGTCCAGTGAGAGCCGTGCTACTTCACACGAGTTTCAGTGCGAAAAAAAACAAAACAAGAACAACAGTTTTTATTCCTCCAGAATTGTGTTTCAGGCCGATTGTTCTCTTTTCTCACTGTTTCCAGCTGTAATGAAAGGCTGGGGTTTGCAGTGTATATGCAGGCCAATAGGAAGCCCTCCTCTTTAGCATATGAAGGTAATTCTCTTTTTCAGAAGGGCATTATTGAAATGAATCAGCCTCCTCCTTCCTCTCCTCTGCCTATGAGTCTTTTCTTCATAGTCATTACTCAGTTAATAACTCAACTGGACCTTAAATAGAGATTTGGGCTCATTGTTGAAGGTTGTACAAAGGAAAGTTAGCTCAATCTCAAGAGGCCGTCTAAGATTACAGTACATAGCACTCGAAGAAAAGGATTCCTTTCTCTTTTCAAGAGTCTTTCATTAACATTCTTAGTTCTTAAGTGACGTTCTAATGCCTACATTTTTCTCAACGTTGAGATCCTTTTAGAGGCTTGATTCTAAACATTTTTCAGCAGTATACAAGTGGCTTTTCTGAGATCTGTGGTGCAAATGTGATGGAAATAATAGTAATAGTATTATGTTAAATACAAATTATATATAAATAAATATATATAAATAAATATATATATATATATATATATATATATATATATATATATATATATATATATATATATATATATATATATATATATATATATATATATATATATATATATATATATATTGCCTTTAGCCTAACCTAATGAAAGATTATTTAATAATTATTTTACATTAGTCAAGACGATTTGTATAAATATTGTTGCTGTCTACTCACAGGTTAGTAATGATTTTGTTTATTTATTATTTTTATTTTTATTATTATATATTATTTATTTTATTTTTAGTGTATATATATATATATATATATATATATATATATATATATATATATATATATATATATATATATATATATATATATATATATATATATATATATATATATATATATATATATTTTTTTTTTTTTTTTTTTTTTTTTTTTTTTTTACAAAAAAGGCCCAATTTGTGCTGGTAAAAGCTTCTGGAGGTTTCACGCTGTCCCCAGACAGATCATGTGGTGAAAGTTGCTGTAATTACAGGGAGAACTCATTACTTTATGGTCATTATCAAAAGGTCATGACACCTCAGTTGAGGGAAGAACAGCTGGTAGCCAGAGCTGAGGTCCAGCCCAGAGCTGCTCATTTGACCCACAATCCACCTGCCTTCTGGAGACCATCTACATCACATCAGGAAGACCCCACAGACAAACACGGAGCGAACAAAGGTTCCCCCACGGCTACAGCAAGCTGTTACGAATCAGGCAGAGGACAACTTCATAAACAGGAGCATTAGCATATAAAGAGGGGAAATGCCAGTTCATCAGACCCCCTGGCACTTTTAAATGGCCGACAAGGGCTTGCCAACGTCCCAGAGCACAATCAACACAGAGAGAAGGAGAGTATGTGTAAGGATGTCACCTGGGTCTCAGGGCCTCAGGCCGAGTCCTTGTCCTTATCTGATGGATTGTGTTTGTGTGTGTGCTGTGATCCATGATTCGATGTCCTTTCTTTACTTTTTTTGTTGTTCATACATTATTTTTTCCTTCCTCCCTTCTTCCTTTTTCCTGTATTCCTATTTGTCCCCCATTTCTATTGTTTCCCCTTTGTTGTCCTTTTTTTCTTTCCTAGATAGATGTCCATAATTAAAAAGGCATAATCTAAAAGGTGTAGATTATATCTATATCTATCTATATCTATATGCTATAATTTTCTTTTGGTATTGTGTTATTTTTGTATGTTATTTGATAGATAGATGGATGGATGGATGGATGGATGGATAGATGGATAGATATATAGATTCCATGTAAGTGACTAGCAATGAGCTCCTCATGCCAAATAAAGGTCACTAAACATTTAACGGATGGCCTGTGAATAGATCAATCCTGTTAAATCATCAGTTTAAACTCGATGAGATGTTTAAACTCAATGAGATGTTAAAGTCAATGAGATGTTGCCAGATTGACAGTGAGTTCACATTAACACATTAACCGGGCGGCTCTTTCTGTGATTCTGGATGAATCGAGAGAAGGAATGAACCCTCTGCAGAGCTCTAGGTGATACACCAATATGCTTTTAATGATGTGAGGTCTTCCTGCTGTCCTTGAGTTTACAGTCCCACTTATTTCTCTATGGTTCCTGGCCCTGATAATATCAGTCATCAGTTCTTCACAGCACAGAGTTATTTGTCTAAAAGCCTGTAGAACCCTGTAGTGTGATTTAAACCCCCGGTGTGTGTGTGTGTGTGTGTGTGTGTGTGTGTGTGTATTTTGTATGATGTACTTAATAGCCATTCATTTACCGTGCAGCATACAGTAATTATGAAAATGAAAAGCATTTAATTTCACCCTATCAACCCCCTGTTAAATTTCATAATTTTACTATAGGTTTTAGTGTGTTGTTTAGTCATTAAATTGGCATTACAAGCCCATTTTGTATAAGAATAATTTAGCTCTTGCTTGTTTGTGCGTGTAAATAATTGTTGATTAAATAGCAGAACACATTTACCTCTGATCACACTGTACTGAATATTAAAATTAAAAAGCATTTGCCCCCAGTTTCTGCCTTTTTACACCGATTGCTGACTTTAACAGATTACCTAATTTAATTATAAGTTGTAGTGTGTCGTCTGGTCATTAAGTTTACATTACAAATGCATTCAGTATGAGAATAATTGCATTTATGCCCATTTGTGTATGCTAGCAGTTATGCATAGCAACACATTCATCTTGGATCATAAAGCATTAAATATGAAAGCGAAAACCATTTGCACCAATTTATGGTTTTTACCCCTCTGCTGACTTTAACGGATTACTTCATTTATTATGAGTAGTAATGTGTCGTCTGGTCATTAAATTTAGATTAGAATAATTAAAAGTCCTTCTGGAGACAACACCATCTCTGAAATCCTGTGTATGCCTTCCTCCAGATAGCATGGGAAGCGTGCCATCTGCACCTGAGCCCGCCCCTGGGCCGATCTGTTATCAGTTATCTCTTCCCAAGTTTTACATCCTCCTCCTATCATGGTACTCACCCAAACATCCTTGTCTTCTGATTTAACGCCTCTCGTTCTTTTCATACCCTCTCTTTCATCCCCCACTCCTGAGTTAAATATTTCCCTTTGGTGGCTTGTTGTTTACTTCCTGTAGTGATCGCCCTCATCCTGTGCAAAGGGTTTCGGACCCCAGATCCGAGTTCTTAAACTCTTTTAAGTGCCTTTGTCTCATTGGGGCACCTGGTTTTCTCTGCCCTTTAAATACAATCCTGTGATAATATTTGTTATGATGCATTTTCCCCCATTCTTTGATGAATAGAGAGTATTAGCATTAGACCTCCCCTTTAAAGAATTAGTTCACCCAAAAATCTCCCCCCATTTTACATGACCTGTTATTTAGGTTTAGAGGGCAAGCGGGAAGCAGAACAGATGGATCAGCACTTGTTGGGCTGACCGTTCCGACCCCAGATGCTGTCCAGATGTGGGTCAGTGCTTGGGTGCAGGGGTCTGTCCGTGTGAATTATTGCCCACTCTTATGAGCTAGAACAGAAAGGTCCAACCTAAGACTCCATATAACAAACTGAAGTATATAAATCACATGACACTGCTGATGTATTGAATCACATGTTTCTTCCTTGTCCTGACCGGTGAGGGATGTACTTGCACGCTGTCCAAAGCTGGACATTATTCACAGAAAGAAAACTTGCAGGGGAGAAAGTTGCCAATATTCTGGCACTAAAAACATCAACTGCTCTCAGAGTAATATAATTAAGCTCTAATGTTGTTTACTAGACACATAATGGTTATTTGATGTCCAACCCACTTAAAAAAGGAAAAGGTTGTCGTGATAGTAGAATAATCAATATTATCAAATGTAATTGGAAACCGTCATGAATGTAATAAGAAATTTAATTTGATTTATTCAACTGATAGACACTTTTATCCATAGCAACCTAGAGTGCATTCAGGATGAGTTTGATCAGTGCATGTGTTTTGTGGGAATTGAACTATAACCATAATGGGAATATTCCGGGTTCAGTATCAATTAATCTCAATCAATTTTTGATCATTACAAAATGTCAACTCATCCCTTGTTTTTGAGGCCAATTTTTGGGAGGATTTAAAAGCAGAAATGTAAGCTTAGAATTTCATAAACATTTCAATTAATTTGTCTTTAAATGTATTGTTTGACTTATAAAATCATATACAGTACTTGTGCAAAAGTCTTTGGCCACTAGTATTTTCACCAAACAAAAGATGGTTTTAAGTCAGCTATATATATATATATATATATATATATATATATATATATATATATATATATATATAATTATATATATATATATATTAATCTGCAGTCAAATTAAGAAGTAGGAGCAAAGGACAAGATCTTACTGACGCAGTCTGGACCTTCATTAAAAATACTGTTCATCCACTGTTTCCTAATGTCGGGATCAGAAGGAAGGTAAATGGAAATACTGTGTTTTTCCACATCATGGCACTGTTGACAACACTTCTTGTTGTCTTCAGAGCATCATTATCGTTTGGTGTAGAACCTGCGTTTGCCTCCTCTAGTTATTCATCTACTACATGCACAAATTGGTGGGCGGGGCTACACAGACAGTGTGGAGGAGTGATGTTGATCTTCGTCTCCGGAGGCGGGGTTAGCCACACTATTACAATCATGATTGTGGCACGTTCCACA
This sequence comes from Carassius auratus, assembly GCF_003368295.1. Classification (NCBI taxonomy): domain Eukaryota; kingdom Metazoa; phylum Chordata; class Actinopteri; order Cypriniformes; family Cyprinidae; genus Carassius; species Carassius auratus. The sequence goes on along the minus strand of NW_020526280.1, from coordinate 2,562 downwards.
TCCTCTCGTTTCGGCAGACCCTGCTTATTTTAGAACTAACGGGAAAGTTTTGAGTTCTCAAACTTACATGATTTTTACAATGACCTCTTATATGTCAAAGATTTAGAATACTCAATTCATGACCTTTTTACTAAATAGTGGGGAAATTGGGGAAATTGCCCTTTTGTAGTGATAATGTTTTCCTACAAATGCTGTCAATTGAGCTATTAATTTTACGCTGTTTGCACACAACCACCGAAAGTTGTTATGCCTGCACTTAAACACACATTTTATTTTCAAATGGGACACTTTCAGGGAAAATAACCAAACTAATGCTTACGGTCAGCCACTTTTGCACCGGCCTGAAAGTCCTCTCAGTCCGGCCCGCAGGAGAAGTACTCTGTGGTCATGTTGTTCCTCTATCATTTGCAGCCGGGTTTGAATGGTCCCTGAGAGCCATTCTGCCTGCACTAACAGAAATAAAAGCTCTTTTAATGGCTGGACTGTATCGTTTACCCCATTGAACCTGACACAACCTCCTCATTTTTATAACAAGGCAGTAAAACCCAAATGAAGCAGAAAATATGTTTACCATATGGCCTTTGATTGTTAGAGAAAAAAACTGAGCTTGGGTCAGAGGGCAGAGAAAGGACACCCAGAATTCACCAAGTACCGCCCTGAAGTGTGAGAATACCGATAGTGTGAACATTATCCAGACGTATGAGTGAAAAAGTGTGTGTGTTGCCTTGCATACTGACCTTTACCCTTTACCATAGATCTAAATTGAAAAAAAGGAATTGGTCACACTTTATTTTTAGGTTTTATTTTTAGCTGTATAATACTTAAAACCTGATAAGTAGTGATAAATAGAGTGGAACATCACAATTTTATATTTAAATTGTGTTTAAAAATACATTTATATATTACATATTTGTGTATTAATGCATAAAATCTATGCCTTAGACTTTTTTTTAAATATTTTTTGGATGTATTTGAAATGTGTTTGTTGGCATTAATGTTGTGAGTGTTGAGTTCTGGAAGTATCAGAAGGGCTCTGATGGAAATGATGAATTGGAGGTATCATGGTCCAGTTACTGCATTAATCTCTGCTGCTGGGATTGCTTTCTGCGGCTTGTAGATTAATGGTGATTGGCTTTTTCAGGGCCATCCAAGAGCTCAAACTGAGGTCTGATAATGAGGTTTACTAATCATGCTTACATTAACCCTGGCCTTTCACCTCCTCCTTTTTTCTTCTCTTTCTCTTCTTTCCCTTGCTCTCTCTCCCACATTATCTTCCCATTGAGTCAGAACCTGCCATTTTATTATTATTATTATTATTATTTTTTTTTTTTTTATCTAGGTCCTTAGTTCTGTTTTTCAAATGAAAATGATCATAATTAAATGGACATTTAATGCCATGAATAAATCAGATAGATATCTTTCAGGAGCCTGTGGATATGGAAGTAATTTCAACTAATTGTAAGGATTGTTCATAATAAATTGCGAAACAGAACAATACTTTTCAGCTGAAGTTCACTGAGCTCACCAATTGGGGCAGTGTACCTCATGATCTCCTTGTACTGTGCCCTGGCAGATCATTCCCCATATGTTTTGAGTGTGTATTAATAGGCAATCCATGAAAACAAGTAATGTAATGTATCGTAATGTAATGTAATGTAATCCTTCACTTGCAGAAAACTAGATTTACAGCCTTACAATGGATGCTGGGCTAATTATTGGAATGTAAGTATGTTCCCATAAATCATATAAAAGCTTGTTTTGCATAAAAAAAAAAAAAAAAAATGAATGTAGGCCTGGTGTTAAATGGAATGGAAACCTCTTTTTTTTCTTCACAAATATGTATTAGCTTTGAATCTTTTTGATTATTTTTTATTTTATTTATTTTTTGATAGCAATTAATGAGCTAACTGTTGTAATTTAAAAATATAAGTTTAAAAATGTAAAAATGTATAGTTATTACAATTCTTAAATTCTTAGTTATTAAAAGTTTTAGCTGTTTTACTGTATAATGTCTCTAAAATTAAAATGTATTTATATTTTAGAATGTTTAATTTTTTTTATATGAAATTTTATGATTCAGTTTTTCCCTATTATTATTATATTATTATTTTATTATTCAGTTAACAGATTAATATATATATATATATATATATTATATATATATATATATATATTATATATATATATATATATATATTATATATATATATCACTTTACTTTTCAGTAGCATAACTACATTGATGTATAAGCTCCTTAAATGGACCAAAAAATTAAAAATAAACATAAATGCATCAGAAAATTTATCCACCTGATGTATGCACATGTATGCAGTTATTTGATAGCTTCATGTAAGGAAAATTATAAATGTAGAATCTTGTTTGACAGCCATAGTCACTATTTGCTTTCATATATGAACAAGAGCAGCTTGGATATTCAGCTTTAAATAAGTCATTTTGTTCCCTAAAGGACACAAGGGTGAGTAAATGAAGACAAAAGCCTCATTTTTGGGTGAAGAGCTCCTTTAAGACCGTGTCTTGCAACTCTGCCTAATTCATCATAGT